>NC_056746.1:58645773-58670773 GCF_019279795.1 Protopterus annectens
CACACACACACACACATATATATATATATATATATATATATATATATATATATATATATATATACACACACACACACACAAACACACACACACACACACACATACATCTACTTGTTAAAATACATTCCCTGTCTTGTTGAATGACTGGGCTGGATGATATATGTGTGAAAACATCAGGGCTATGTATAGCTGACATGGCTTAGTGGTAAATCACTTTTTCTATGGTGTGCAGGGTCCTGTGTTTGAGCCTCGCAGAGGCTGCTTATTTTGTTGCTGGACAGAACAAGGGCCGTTGGATTCAGAGTGATTAAGGCACTTTTAAGCAGTTGTAAGAAGGTTTGCACAGGTTTACATGGAGGTAAGCACTGCTAACATCCTGTTACAGTTTCTTATACTCAGCTTTTCAATTGCTTAACCTGCGTAGGCATTGCTTACCCCCACACAAACAGGCTTAAACCTGCTTACTGCTGCTTAAAAGTGCTTACTCCCGCTTACCCCAGTGATAATTTCTTTAAAAGAAAAGAAAAAGGGTTGATAGGAAAGTGGTGAAAAAGGGGTGGAAAGAGGAAAAAACAATATGGAAAATAGGTAGGGATGTGCAGGAAGGGTGTAGGGAAGGTACATAGCTGCCCTTTTCTTCTACAGCAACAGCTGTGCATATACACGGAATTTGGAAGTAGATTTGGACACTCAAACCCCTAAAAGAGGGGTGAGGACAACAATATGTTGTGATGCCAATTAGACCAGATTACATGTGTCCAGTAGACATGTGTGCGATATAGGCAGCTATGTATGGGGCAAGATTTTTTTTTTAGAAACAGATTGCCCTTTTTTTCAGGTGAGAGTGGGATGTTGGGGAGGGGTAGTAGGTATATTTGGGGAGATAGGTTGGGTAGGTTAACAGACAAGACAAACAAGATGCATACAGGGGCAGTATATGACACGTGGTGGGTAAACACCTTGATGAGGAGTGGTGTTGGGAAATCAGAAGCCCATGAGCCCCCTAGTGGAAACACTGGGACTGAGATCCATATGCATGGACAGTCACCACTGCACCTTCACAGCCCCGAAGGTGGCTGTGGTAGGGGGTGAGTCACAGACCCAGGCCAGCCTTCTAGTTGTGACACATGGCCCTTGAGCTGGCATAGCAGATCTCCGACCTCCCTGTAGAGCTTGCTACTCACCACGACCCAGACCTGGTGAGGGGTGACAGGTTCCTGTCCATGCCCGCTCCCAGGGGGGAAGAGCCCCATCTCCTTTATTGGTGCCACCCAAAGGTGGTGCTTGACCAACGGACAAGGAGGTCCTGTGTTGGCCCCAGACATGCTGGTACCTGGTGCCATGGCCAGCTGAGGTGGGACAGGTGGTTCCGCTGGGACAGGCCTTCCCAAACGTGCTATAGTGTTTAGATTTTATTATCATATGTGGGTTAGTAATAGTCAACACATTCCAGGGTTAGGTATAACAGCAAGCATAGATATTCCCATTAACCCAGACACCAGATACGGAACAGATGCATAGCAAATGGAACACATGCATATATGGGACCACAGTGGTAATAACAATAGCATGCAGGTACATTGATGGCACCATGCAACCAATGTTGGAATAATTCAATATAGCACATGCATGGAAACAAATTTAAATATATATCAACCAATAGGACATAATCAGAAGAGTTGAGGTGGGTATGTAGTTTATTGTTAGAGATATGGTGGGGGAGGAGAGAAAGATGTCAATTAACTACTAGTATATTCCTGTAGTCCACATTACTTCCCTAGTCAGTGCTGTTATCTGTACCTTACATGTATTACTACATTACCCTATAGCCTTAGTTTGGACAGTGATATGACTGTCGTCATCATTATACATGAACTGGTTTTACCTGCAGTATACACCTCTTACCTGGTGTACCTGTGGAGAGAATGTTTGTTAACACTAACTGTTTCTACACATACTCCCAGATTCTGGGTTGATGTTGTGCACATAGCTATCCAAGTCTTTCTGCACAGACTCTGGCCATATCTTGACCACATGCAGTTGTACCGGGACATATCTAGACTATTGCCCTCTTCAACCTTTAGTGACTTACCACTCACATATGCATGCTTTCCTACACAGTTATATTATGTAGCACAGTGTGGGTGACAATGATCAGTGATACTTTATTATTCAGAGCAACTGCAATGCTCACAAGTCCATACAATACCAGAGTAAACAGTACCAGTACAGGGTATCAAGGTTTTTATTTCTCAGCGCAGTGTTCATATCCAACGTACCTGTGGGAGCAATGTTTATTAGCACTACCTGAATGTTGCCACACAAAGTTCCAGATTACACATTATTATTATGCACATACATCTCACTCTGTTATTGTACACACTCTGGCCACAGCGTGACAACATGGGGGTGTAGATAGGACATACTTGGCTTATTACTCTCATAACAGTTTCGGGAGTTGCTAGAATGACAGGTTTGTTCTCATAGATGTGTGACAATCAGTTGTATTCCCTGTTTGCTGCCTAAACATCTGGGATCAGCCCACAGAATTCCCATGGGGACAAGGTGACAGGCAGCAGATATGGGCCCATATACTGGACATTCTGGTCTTATCTGTACAGTTGTGGAGTATGATTCTGTATACAGCCTATTTCCACTCCCAGGATTCAGAACTTGGCTGTGTCTGCTGCAAATTAAACACTGTCCATCAGAGTTGTGTGTGCTATATAGATATTGCTGCATATCTCCTATCTGCTTTCTGTCTTATAATTCTCTGGTTTTGTATTCTGACCTTGTATTACAACACTCTTATTCAGGATTTCCTAGACAGTTATATTTTGTAGGACAATGTGAGTGACAGTGATGAGTAATACCTTATTATTCAGAGCAACTGCATCAGTCACAATGCCATACAATACCAAAGTAAACAGTACCAGTACAGGGTATCATTCTTGTATTTCTGGGCACAGTTTTGGTATTTGACAGACCTGTGGGAGAAATGTTTGTTAGCACTACCTGAATGTTGCCACACACAGTACCAGATTCCACATTACTATTATGCACATACATCTCACTCTGTTATTGTACACACTCTGGCCACAGCTTGGCAACATGGGGGTGTAAATGGGACATACGTGGCTTCTTACTCGCATAAGGTTTTGGGGAGTTGCTAGTGTGCCAGCTTTGCTCTCATAAATGCGTGTCGATCAGTTGTAGTTCCTGTTTGCTGCCTATACATCTGGGATCATCCCACTGATTTCTGAAGGAGTCAGGTTGACAGGCAACAGATATGGGCAACTTTACTGGACATTCTGGACATATCTGTACAGTTGTGGGGTATGATTTTGTATGCAGACTACTACCACTGCCAGGATTCGAACCATGGCTGTGTGTGCTAAAAATACAACAGTTCACATCTCAGTTGCATGTGCTATTTGGGTTTTGTTGTCTGCCTTTTCCCTGTTTTCTGTCTATGTGACTCTCAATTGTACTAAATGCCCTCTGGGGATTACAGCAATCATATACAGGCATTCCTACACATTCTATTTATGGTGCACAGTGTGGGTAACAGTGCTTAATACAACAGTACACTTACCTGATTTCATCTCTACATTACCATATGATACCAGAGTATACACATGCAGTCCAGCAGTTAGATCTTTATTGTCAGGCTATTATGCTTTTATTTACATACAAACTATATGAGACTCTTCCTGCCATATTCTCCAATGTATGCAGTACTTGCCTTAAACAATAAAGGTTTTATACAGTCAATTAATGTACTAATACTTTTAGATTTATTTCCTATGACAGTACATGCAAGAGTATTACTGACCTGCCTCATGTCGCAACCTCTCCAGGTGACTTCCATGGGCCTCCTGGTTCGCGGCCTGCTCACTTGCAGCTGTGGAGGACATAAGAGGAATATTTAGCCATATTTATACATGATATACATGAGCTGGCAATTATTACACACATAGTGGAGTGATATTTACACACAGCTGGGACATCCTCTGCCATTCTAGCCTCTTGGATCCACTGCTCCAAAAGGTCCCCCTTAAGCCGCTTCAGGTTGGCATAGTGATGCCTGACCTGCTCACCAGTTCGGGGTATGCCAATGGCACTGCTGAGGTTATAAGCGAGATGGTCCCAGGCTTCCACCTTATATTGCAATCCTGGTACTAATCCTGCAACAGTCTCTGCTCATGATCTTTGACAAGGAGTCCTGCCATGACTCTGGACTCCTGGATGCACCAGTGTTGCACCCAAAAGTGCACTCCCTCTCCCCTTCCTAACATGGTGCCTGCAAGTGGAAGCTACAACCGGTTGTGAGATGTATTCTCACCTGTTGGGTTTAAGTAGGGCCTATTTCCCACATTTTACCATGATTGGCTGGTTTTGAAAAGGCAAGGCTATGGGCAAACCTGCTTACCTAAGGTTCGCATTGTTTAAAGTGGTATGCCACTGGGCACAGTGAGTTACTGGCCTACACATTGCTTACACCCCCTAAGCTGGCCTGTGTAATGCTTAGCATTGCTTACATTAAACTTTGCATTATATTTTCTTTTTGGCATTGATTTCTTATTCATTACAGCATATATATCTGCCTGGTATCCATGATTCCTGTGTACATACAGTGTGTGGAGTCCTTGTGTTTTATTGGGGACTTCAACACTCTATTACAATTACACTTCACTTCTGGGCTTACTGCTGTTCTCTATTTCACATATTTATGTTATGTAGTGGGTTACGGAACATATGACTGTATACTGATTCCTTTCACAGGTTCAGTTTGATTTTACTATAGTGAGGACATTTTTGGTGATACCTCATTCTTTTGTACTGCTGTGATTGCTTGGTGTATAGGGTCCTGGGTTCAAGACCTGCAAGACTGTTTATTTTGTTGCTGGGCAGTACAAGGGCTGTTGGATACAGAGTGATTAAGGCACTTCTGAGCAGTTGTGAGTTTGCAGGAGGGTAAGCAATACTAACCTCCGGTTACATATGCTTACAGAGAGATAGCTTCAAAATTGCTTAACCTGTGTGTGCATTGCTTACCCCCATGCAAAAGGGCTTAAACTCACTTACTTGTGCTTAAATATGCTAACTACTGCTTATTGGTGCTTACACTTGCTTACTAGTGCTTACTCCTGTTTACAATTACACTGATTTGGACAGTTATATCTCATGGTTCTTGGGAAGGTGGGGGATTTGGAAGCTGAATGGAATTGTCATTCATTACACATTTTACCTTCCATTTGTATCCATGATTCCTGTGTACATATACTGTATGGGGCACATGTGCTTATCTGGGGACTTTGCAACATTATGACACTGACACCTCACATATGCATTTAATGCAGTAGTCCAGTTCACAAATATATATTATTTAGTGGGTTATGCAACAAAAATATTCATCATAATATGATTTGCCATAGAAAATGGAATGTGCTTTAGTGGGACTCGAACCAGGAATGCTTGCTTATAAGGTGAATGCTCTGCCCACTACATTATTGCTATACTGCTTCATTTGCATATATCTACCTTGTAATCTTCTTCAGCCATTTAAGCTGCATTAACCATAGCTAAGCAATGGGCACACCTACGCACCTATGGTTAGCTTTAATTGGATTTTTAATAAAAAAAAGGGGTTGTTCATTTTATTTGTATCTACTTGCTGTTGTACATGTGGAGGAATGTTGTTGGGGATATGCGGACACCTATGAGTGGTCTCGCTCATTTCTTTTGCCTTTCTGCTGTTCTTCATTGTCGGGGCATGTATATTCTGAGACTTCTGTTCTCAGACACGCCCCCTGCACTGCACTCTTACACGCTCCATGTAAGATTAGGAACTCAGGCAGCCTGTCTTCAATAATATGCATGGCGTGCTGCCGTCCTGCTCCTAAACGGCCACTTCCATGCAGGACTAAGCTAGTCCTGAATGGAAGAATAGTAAATCCGGGGGATGGTCTTAAATTTAATGCAAAAAATGCATTATCATCCCCTTTGGTAAGGGTGATCTTTCTGCAAACTGTCACATCAATAACAATACCCTAAGCACAAATTCAGTGGTGAGAGATCTGGGCACACAGGTCAACAGCAACATTAACCTCGATAACTACGTCTCCACAGTGGTATGAAGAGCATTTTATATTGCTCATGGAATCATAGGATTATAGGAATTTACTAGGCTATTGGCCCTGAGGTTCTTACAAGCATAGTCAAGAATTTAGCCCATGATCTAACAAGACAGCAACCGATGACCCTGTCCAGCAGAGACACAGGTGGAATTCCAGTGTTTATTTTCTATTCCCATCCAGTTATCCAGGTTGTGCTTAAAAAGGGTTAATGAGGTACTCTGCTTGATGTGGAGAGGGAGTTTATTCCATAGAAGTGGGAGCCTCTGGGACACAAATCTGTCTCGCCAACAAGTATTCTTGATGTCACAGACCAGGTTTAAGTTGTGAGTGTGGGTTACTCGAGTGGAGCTTGACTTGCGGATATGCCGCAGTCCCATCAAGGTAGGAGCTGAGATTTTATACCAGACAGAGGTCACCTCTAAGGAGTCTGTATGAGACTGAGTAGAGGGACAGGGCTTTTAGCCTATCAGTGTAGGGTAGATGTTTGAGGCACTGGATTCTCCTGGTGAGGAACCTCTGCGGTCTCTCCAGCTGCTGCATGAGCTTTGTGAGGTACATGCCAAAAGTGGCATTGTTCTCAAGAATGGGTCTTCCAAGGGAAGAATAGAGGGATGTTATGACCTCCCTGTCTCTGGATGAGATACCCTTACTAATAAGGTTGACCATGTAGAAAGCTGTTCATACAATGCAGACAATATGGTGGTCAAAAGTCAGTTTGCTATCAATCTAGATGCCCAAGTCCCTCACAACTGATTATGTTCTTAGGACATTGTTATTAATGTGATAATTTGTGGAAATGTCACTCTCCCCAAACGGGATGATAATGCATTTTATGGCATTTAGTTTCAGGCCATGTTTCTGACACCAGTCATTTGTTTGGTTGAGCCCCTCTTGGAGGATGTCCACATCACTAGGGGAATTGATGGCAGTGGCCAAATTGCAGTCATCTGCAAACTTGGTCAGGCTCAGCCCACTGTTTTGGCCTGGACCTCATAAAAGTATAGCCCATATCCCATACAATAGAGGTCCCAAGACCAATCTCTGGGGTACACTGCTCATTACTGGTCTATTTCTTGAGGTGGCTTCCCCTATTTTGACTAGGTGAGTTCTATCAGTGAGCCAGTTTGCTATCCATCTGGTAACATATGGATTGATGCCTATTTGAGAGAGTTTATCCATTATACCTGAGTGGGGAATAGTATCAAAGGGTTTGGCTAGGTCAAGGTAGGTGGTATGCACCATCTGCCCCTCATCCATGGCTTTGGTGACTGTCTCAAAGAAGTCAAACAAATTTAACAGATATGTCCTCCCCTTGATGAAACCAAACTGTGTGGGATCGAGTGTTTGGAGGCTGCCAATGTCCTTGTTAATGATGTCTATGATAATCCTTTCCATAGTCTTGAAGATCAGGCTAGTTAGGTTGAATGATCTATAATTTCCTGGATTAGTAGATGCTCCACTTTTGTGCAAAGGGATGACAGTGTCTGTCCTACACTAGACTGGGATGAAGTTGTTACTCAGGCTTTGTTTGAACAGGGTGCCTAATGGTCCTTCAAGTTCATGCCTGAGTTCATGTAGAATGCAGCCTGGAATGTTACCGGGTCATATGAAGGCTGTATTTTCTGCCTTTGAGAGGGCAGTGATGACTTGCTCCCTAGAGATAAGGAGAGGGGGCAGGTGCTGGAGATGTTCTGATTTACTGATGAGGGGACAGAGGGGTAAAGTTTCCACTGAACATGTCTGTCAGCAGGTTGGCTATATCTACGGCATTTGTGTATGTGGTGTCCTTGACCACCAGTTCTGATCAGACTGGTTCCTTTGAGATTGTGGACATATATGAAGATGGACTTATGATTGTCTTTAGTAGATGTGGCCAGTTTGGACTCAAAGTTTGCTTTCGAAGATTTCATGAGTACTCTTATTTGCTTGTTTAAGCTAAGGATAGATTGCTTCCAATTAGGCACCTACTCCTTCTTGGTCCTGGACATAAATATTTTCCTTTTATTATAGAGTTTATTTATTGCAGATGTCCACCAGACAGGTCTACTCTTCCTTGAGGAGAAGGATTTTGCCCAATTAGGTATTACTGATTCCATTATTCAGTAATGAGCAATACGCTCTAGTATAGAGAGAGTGCTCCCAGTGCATTGGATTTAATCTCATTCACTACACAGATATGAATGTGTTGAAGTTGCAGGAGGGCCTCAAGTTCTGACATCCTTTTATTTAAACTGCAAATGCTCAGTAGTTCTGCCATGATGTTGCTCACATTTGAGTTTGAGTTAGGTATGCAGAAATGTCCACTATGGGGAATTGGTCTAAAAAAAGGCAGTATGATAACAGCAAAGGCTATAACAGGATGCAGAAAGCCTAGTAAGAGTGGTGAAGCCAGTACTGTTGGAACAACAAGCCACCTACCAAGGGGCTCTACATATCACCTTAGAACACATAATTCTCATAGAATGACATCAAGTAGTTAGTTTTTAAAGCCAAGTGTTTTGGAATATAAGCATCATTCCTCCAGAAAGCAAGATACTACTGATGTCCAGTGCTTTTTCTACCTCTAGAACCTGCAATCTAAGCCCCATCATGCATTTCTGCATGTCCCCCTGGGTGAAGTGCCTCAGGTCACCGACTTCCAAATGGACCACCACAGGGTACATTTTGACTAGTTTAAGAGATTTTAGGTCTATAATGATCTCACAGATTGTGGTACATGACAAACATCTTGCAGTCATCTTGTTCTTGTCCTGTCTGGTGAGTGTGGAATCTATATGCCTAAATATGATGTTGCTGGACACTGAAACTCATGGCTGGTACAGATATGGGAATTAATTGATTTCCTCAACTACAAGAGAGGTGTCATTCTGAGTTTTACTTTCTATCTTTACTAATATGTCACTGGTAGAAATAAAACTGAAAGAAGAGCACCACATACCACATCTGGTCAGTCAAGGGAGCTCGCTTATGCTCTGTCCAGTTACAGTTCATTTTGAGATACAAGTCCAGTGCGAGAAAGTGTTGTCACTATAGTTGCACCTGGGATAATAGGTGCTTTGGGGGCTATGATGTTTTTATTTGAATAGGAATATTCATTTTATATCCAAAGAAAAATGTTCTCTATTCCTTCATTTCCAAATGCTTTATTCAGATGCACTAAAAGTGCTTTTGCTGCTGCCATCAAGTCTTTTAAAGGCATGAACAAGACAGGCGGGCTATTCAAAACCCTACTCATGATTCTAGTTTAGTCATAGTGGGAGAACTGTCCATGCAGGCACCTCTGTCACAAGTTGCACCTAGTTCTATGTCCCTGGCTAGAACTCAGGGTGCCAACTGGATGTGAATGCTGTCTGTTAGAGGAACTGTCATCATGACTATGTCCATGACCACAACCATGTGGCCTATCACATCTGATTGTGGACACATCAATCACTGATAGAGCAGCAGAAGTAGTGACACTGTGGGAGCAGGATCTGGCATGGACATGCTGGCCAACACCTGACAATATAGCATCTCTCAGGGCACGTGGATACTGAACCTCCATCAGAAGACATTCTGTTACACATACTGTCCAGTCCAGTGTATCATTCTTCCTGTGCAAGGACTCACCCACACAGTTCAAGCAGTCTCACATGTCAGAATGTACAGGATGCAGTACTCAAACTATCTGAATGCCTGGTGGAATGTGCCTGTGCCTCTATGACAGCCCTACAAATACACTGCATGGCACCTACTGACACACCAGTATCAGGAAAAGGGAGGACAGCAGGACTCCTCAAAGCACCTCTAGCAACTACACTGTATTCACCCTTGCGATGGCTAGGGTAGACAGTCAATGAGCTCTGCAGTTGGAGTAACCACACTACCTTGATCAACTGTATCACTGTCAACCTGTCCTATCTCAGAGGTCTCCATGTCATGGGTATGTGTGGGCATACTGATTGTATCCAAAATATGGCCAAGGCATGTAGGACTCACAACATCTGTGTCCAACTGATACTCTGTATCCCTAGACAGTGCCTCTTCATCACTGCCATCATCATCAGTGGCTACTGATACTCTGACATCAGGCATTAGCATTCCACAGTACCTGTGGCAGGCTCGTGTATGATAAAAATGAATTAACACAACAAAGAGAAAAACTGAATAAAAACTGATTAGTCTTATGTAAAATTTAAGATAATCAATAATGAATGCAACTGGGATTAAAACAGGACATTATAAGGCAGCTTTATTTACAGTAATAGGAAAAAAAATGAGGTGCCTACCATTTGCAGATTGTCATAGAATATCAGTACCAGATGTGCACAGACAAAAGAAAAAAATGGAGATGAAAGAAGGATGATAAGCATTACAATGCACATGACACAATAAATAGCAATGGCTCCACATCACATCTGCATATTAAGAAACTCCTTATACAACAATCTTCTCTCCACTTTCCTCCTCCCTTACAATCTCACTCTCTCTTCACCCCAACTCCTCTCACATACTCTATATGTATGTACATGGTCATTTATAATATGAGTCACTTGGAACTTCACCTGTAGATGCACTTTGGTCATTCTTCACCTCATCGCCTACATCAGCTATGAATATAGAGCCCCCCAATGAGCTGTCTGTATCTATTAGAGTTGATAGGAACTCCACTGTCTCAGTAAGTGGTGGTTTGATAGCAAGACCACCACCAGTAGCCATCCATTCCCATACAATAGCAGAAACACAGTTGTTTGCTTTTTTATCATATTACTGGCCCAATGTTTGAGTTTTCCTATGATTGTAACCATTGCTTCCTAGTGTATTAACATTACTGACCACAAGTTCCCAGATATGATCATGGGAGGACTTGCCTCTGTCTGGTCCACATCAGTGAATGGTGTTTTACAATGGACAGATGTCTCGGGTGCCATATCACTGTATGTGATGAAAAATAAGACAACCACATATGCACGTGTCACAGAAATTTAAGTAAAGAAAGTTTCTTGACAGAAAAACTATGATTGTATGCTGGCATAATAAGAAGAAATTAAAGATATGCCTATCTAGGACTACACATAGGTAGTATATGACTCAACCCCCCCCCCCCACACACAAAAAAAAAACAACAAAAAAAATGAAGAGCAATGACAAAATGCTTTAAGGATGACAAGAATGTGTAAGTCAGTAATAGACAGCAGCATTTACAAAATATACAACTTAAAATGTAATAAATTAAACATGTTCACCATTTGGGATAACCTTTATATGATGTCAGGTAGATATCACAGGCGTAACACACTTCTCAGATTACAATGTAACGTTCCCATTGTTACTAGTCCTGTTTTTTTTTTAATAATATTTGTCCACCTCATCAGTAATATGTTTCTACATAGGTAGGTAATGTTACTTGAGCTTACATAAAAAAAAAATAAAATAATAAATATATATATATATATATATATATATATATATATACAAAATGCTATAACAACACTAAAGAACAATCTGCAGACAACACACAATTGCTATCTGAAAAGTAAATAATCAACAATGTTTAAAACAATGCATTTTTAAACAAGACATCACTTACCGTCACAAAAATCAGTATAAAAGGACTCAAACAATTGCAATGACAGTAATGTAACAGCGGTATTGAAGTCTGTTGATCCAGTCTCCCCTCATATGATACACGTGTCTTACCAACACAATGAGGTTATATAGTGCAGATTCACCCTTGCGAGCACTATGATATGCAAATCAGGTCTTAAATTATTAGCATTAATGACTCACACAATCTGTGTTGTTTAGGTAAACATGGTGTGAGGAGCTATAAAATTCCATGCATATGACCTAACAGTTCAATAATGAGCATTGAGATGTGTTGCTTGCTAAGGGCTTGCAAGTGTGAGCACTTTGTCCTACTGCAGGAATAATTACCATTTTTAACTCCTTCCAGTTTGATATGCACATACTGTTGGTATGTTAGGGAAAACAGTTACCAGAAAGGCAGGGATTACACTGAATGAAGATGATAGCCTTTATAAAAGTTTTATCATGACTGAACTGTGCCACTAAATAAAACATAGTCTGTAATTCATATGAAGTACACGGTTCATAGATTATTACTAAGCTAATGATGAGTGATGGATTGGGGGGCTTTTTAAGCCTAGCCAAGTTTTCCCAAGATAATACTGATGCCCTGTATCCAAACAGAATATTGAGGGATAAGCATTTATAAGCCATCTCTGTCCACAAGGGACATGGGTGTCAGGCTGGATGTAAATTTCTTATTACCCATCCACTGATCTAGGTTTTGATAAAATTGGGTAAAAGATAATCTCAGCTTCACATGGATGGTAAGCCTGTTCCATAGTAGGTGCAGCCACTGGGGCATATATCTGTCTCTCCAGCATGGTTTTTTTTAAGTCGCAGACAAAATTCATGTCTGTAGAACTTGCAATTCTGATACAGTTTGTCTTATGAATATGCAGGAGATTCATAACTGTGGGGTTTTCTGATGCCTTGTAACCCAAACTTAGATCATCCCTCAGCAATCTCTAGGAGACTGAGTAGAGGGAAAGAGATTTAAGGTGCTCTGTGTAAGGCAGGTTTGTTACCCCTTGTATTCTTTTTTTAAGGAACTTCTGAGGTTACTCTAGTTGCTGCATATGCCTGGTCAGGTAGATACTGAAGGGAGCATTGTACTCTGTGATTGCTCTTATAAGAGCAGAGTACAGTGGGATAATGATCTCTTTGGACCTAGATGTCATGCCCTTACTTATAAGTTGTGGAACATTAAAGGATTACTTTACTACTGTGGCCATGTGGTGGTTGAAGGTAAGGCTATTGTATGTGCATACCCAGATCCCTGACCACTGGATCAGCTCATAGGGGAGTATTATTAACATGGCAATTAGCTGGGATGGTTGACTTCCCAAAGGGTACAATTATGCATTTCACAGCTTTGAGTTTACGACAATGAGGTTGGTACCATTTGTTAATTACAACCCTTCTTGAAGAATGCTAGTGTCTGCAAGGGAGTTGATGATAATCCCCAGCTTGCAGTCATCTGCACACTTAGCCATAAACCTTCAGCATTTGATCCACTTCAGAGAAATAGATGTCATAAAGGAGCAGGTCCAGTGCTAAGCCCTAGGGGACTCCACTAGTGACTGGCTTCTTGGTGAAGGTAGCCTCATTTATTTTGACCTCCTGGGTCCTATCGGTGAATCAGTTGACTATTCAGTGGGTGATAAAAGGGTTTATACCTAATTTAGTAAGCTTGTCGTTTGGGATATTGTGGCATAACACAGTTAAATATATAAGCACATATAAAACTAAATTCAAATGAAATTGCATTCATGTCAGAAAAGCATAAAAAAAGAGAAGAAAAATTGTGAAGTATTAAAAGTTATCTTTACTATTGTAATAGAAAGTATTGAGCTTAAATGTAAATATTACATGCATCTACATATGTACTAGCAAATTAGAAAGGACAACTGTGAGAAAGTGTAAATTGATGCAATGTCACATCTTGAATATATGTAATCTACTTTGTCTTCTTCATAAAATGCCTGTGGAAAATATTGAAAATAATTCTGAAATGTGTCATGTTAATAATCCCATGGTGTTAAGGCTCAAATTTAAAGCAGGGTGCTGTTTGTGTGAAAGTTGTGATGTTTAATGTGCATCGCTTGATGTTCGAAGACAACACAATTGAGAAAACATCAGTAACAGACTGTTTAAAATTAATTTTTTTTGCTTCTTTCTTTACATGCCACTTTGCATAGCACAATGTTGATTGCTGGCTGTGACTAGTAGTAAATAGTGGGACACTTCCGAAGCCAAAAATGAAAAAAAAATTTGAATTTGGAATGCTATCAGTAGTGCAAATGAGCCTGGTGTCTATCTGTGACCATCAGCACTCTGGATAGTACTGAGTTACGAAAATGCACCTGCCAGCCACCTATCTATGCAACACAAGGTCTTACTGCAGTGAGTTTAAAGAAACAGAACAGGTAATGCAGGGTTTGAATCCAGTTTACAGATAATTTTGCTGAGGCTTTCCGAATAAGTATTAACACATCTTTTTGTATGTGAATTAAACAGTGTGCATGATAAAATGAATAGCTATAGTCCTTGTGAGTTGCTGTTACAATTTTTTGTTTATTTGAAACTCAGCTATTCATATTATTAAGAACAGCATTTGATATATATGATCTAAATTATGACAGAGTGTAAAGTGTGATTAGAGAAAATTACTGACATGAGGAATGTGGGAATATGTATACTATACTGGATGATGTATCCATATCTCATAAGTAATGATCATGACAGTAATATATTCCCTTTAAAAGTATGTTATTATTATTTGTATATGCTATTTCCAAAATCAGCTAGTGTCTTTGGCTGTGTGGACCCTGTCTCAATAATTACCATTCCAATAAGGCCAAAATGAGCCAGTGCCTTTGGCTGTGTGACCCCTGCCTCAATAATTACCATTCCAATAAGGCTGATGATGTGTAGCACAAATGCCAAGTTTTGTACTGGCAAGCAGATTCTACAGGGATGAATATGTCAGGTTAATGCCATAAGTGCTCTGTTCATTGTTAGATGTACAGTATAATATGGTTATTCTTACTTATATGTATTATTTTTAGTGCCAGTGGTGCAACAGGTAGCACACTCAGCTTTGTTGTAAAAGGCTGTGGGCTCTATTCCCACACTGGGAAAGCTGATTTCTGATACTGCAGTGCAGCATGTGGGGGGGGGGGGGTATTCTCATGGATGTGCCATCTTTCAGATAAATGCAAAACTGAGGCCCCATCTGCTTGAATTGGTGGTAGTTCAGGTTGTTATAAAAGATTTCATGGCACATCCTGAAAAAAGCAGGGGTTGCCCTTGTCAAATTTCCCTTAATAGAATAAATACACCTCAGGTGTCCACTGAAAAGAGGCTAATAGCCTTGTGTGACTAACACAGTCAATAAAGAATAAATAACTGAATAATATATACATATATATTGATATAGTAGATAGATAGATATAGATAGATAGATAGATAGATAGATAGATAGATAGATAGATAGACAGACAGATAGATAGACAGATAGATAGATAGATAGATAGATAGATAGATAGATAGATAGATAGATAGATAGATAGATAGATAGATAGATAGATAGATAGATAGATAGATAGATAGATAGATAGATAGATAGATAGATAGATAGATAGATAGATAGATAGATATGGATATATTTAAATTCTGCATTGTTATGCCGCCTGGCAGCATGCAAAGACAGTTCATATCTGAAGACAAAAATGAAATATTTAACTCAGGCTGCTTTCTGTTGTGAAAATGAGCCTGGCAACAGTGCACAGCCATATGAATTATAGACAGTAGTGAGAGAAGGAAATGTATCATCAGCTACATGTCTGTGTAATGCAAGATGTGTTTACAGTGAGTTTGAAGAAAAAGAAGAGGTAATGCAGAGTTCAGATCTAGTAATGTTACTGAACAGGACAGAATATATGTTATAATATAACATTAAATGGAAATTACAATTACAAACATGAATTTGGCAACAAAATTATCATAACCGATGGCTACATAAATCAAACATTATGTGCGTGTATTATGTTAAGCATGTCAAAAATTATAACTAATATAAAGTGCACTTGCATAGGTATAAAGTGCAAAATATGTAATTAAAATTATATGACAACACATATATTAACTTTGTGTGTTAGACAGTATGACATGTAAAGTATGTGTGGATCCTACCTCAACATGTACTACTGAGGTCATTCAACTCCAATCATATGAAATGCATTTACAATCATAAATACTGACTTTACATAGAACTCCAGTTTATGTGACGCACATGCAAGCATCTCTTGAATACATCAGGAAGTCAAATGTCATTAGAAATACTCAAGTCTAGGGATCTAAACCTCTTTTGCAACATCAGTAAAATGGTTTGGAGGAATGGGTGTATTTTGCAGAGTATACTGCTGCTGTGGAACAGACTCCCCATCCACATAAAACAAAGCTTACCCCTGTCCATTTTCAACTGCGACTTAGATATATGGATGGGAAGCAGAAAATTTACCCCAGGACTGCCCCCTGTACTACTAATGGGCAGATGCAGCCCCTGAATGCTTTATCCCATGCATGGGTCCCCACAAGTTATCTATTGTATAATCCCAGTTATTCCCATTAGGGGTAATATATAATTATTGACCATGGGATGGTAAGGTCAATCGACAACCGAATGGGATAGATTATTTTGAGCACAAACAGGGAAACTGGCTAGGCTGAAAATGGCCTACATGGGCAGCTAGCCTAGTACTTATCTATGAGTCTATGGACCTATATCTTTATTCTTGATGAAATTTGTATATCCCAAGTTACAACTTAAAAAAGTAAGTTGTCCTGTGCATTGACAGCTAAGGGAATCAATTACCATTTAATCCTTTATTTTTTACTATGAGTTTGATTTTCAGATGATATTAGTCAATCCTGTTATTGTACATGTGCTAAACAAGCCATTATCTCCCAATTCATAAGATTTTTCCTCTAAACAGTGATGATTATAACTAACATCATAGAGCATTTAATTATTTAACAGTGGAATGTATATAAATAGGGTGAATATCACACATGACATTGTCTCAATGCCCTTTTTCACACCTTCAGTCTTAATTTTACAGTCAGTTAGTTTTGTGCTTTCAGTTGTAAAAATTCAGCTGGCAAGGCTGCGCGTCTTTTTGTACAGGCTGGTACATGGAAGATCTGAATAAGGTAGCAATTCAGACATATAGTTCTCGGTGTAGTTTAGTTGGCTTGGTGAAGATGGCACTCAGTTTGGATCGCAAAGATGCTGTGAACAGAAGTCTAGAATTTTGTGGCCCTCCTCATGAAGCGCTACAGCTGCAGACCCCCACAGGAGGACTATAGCAGCTCTCTGTACAAGGTTAGATTGGAATAGCTTGGTCAAGGCTGTATCTCGTATAACTACTATTCCACACACAGGGGAACAATGTCACCACCATTACAGTGACATAAAGAGGTGCAAGCAGGACCTCCTGAGAGAATGAGAGGATAAATTTAAGACTGGCATGATTTTTCAGTTGTGTAAGTATAGTGACTTATTACCAGTGAATGATATAGCCAGCCAAAACATTTAATCATTATGCTTTAATTTCTTGCCTTTTTATTATTGATGCCATTTCATGTACAGCTGCTGAGACTATTTCCTTGAATATAGAGGTGCATAAGGAGCATATCATGATAATTCAACAGTGGCATTGAACAGTACAGTATCATATGTTTGCCCTGCTGGTTTCTGTTTGGACTGCTCATTGTTTCAGCTCATTAATATTCATGACATGATGCCACACAATGCGTAAAAAACAGTATCGCATACACGATAACACTCCGTGTAGGCTCAGCAGAAACTACACAGTGATTATTGAATCATGTTGCATGTAATTTATTTCTTCATAACAATAATCAATAATGGGTTTGCATGGGTTTCCTCCAGGTACTCCAGTTTCCTCCCACATCCCAAAGACATGCTGTAGGTGGATTGGACACTCTAAGATGGCCCTAGGTGTGAGTGTGTGTGTCTGTGTGTGCGTGTATGTGTGTGTGCGCGTGTGTGTGTGTGTGTGTGTGTGTGTGTGTGTGTGTGTGTGTGTGTGTGTGTGTGTGTCTGTGTGTGTGTGTGTGTGTGTGTGTGTGTGTGTGTGTGTGTGTGTGTGTGTGTGTGTGTGTGTGTGTGTGTGTGTTAAGCTGGAATACTTAGACCATTCTGTGTGTGAAACAAATTTGAAATATGTTACTTTGATAATTATTTTTATTATTAATTTTTGACACGGACATTTGAGAAAGAAATAGTCAACAATATAGCTATAATTGCTGGGTTTGGGGGGGTGCCTGTATTTATAAATTTGCACATAATCAGCCACTGACCAGATGCATTTTCAATGAATGTGAGTTTCTAGGGAAAAAAAGTTTATTGCTGCTAATGCTATGTCCATTTTCAATGTGAAACTGTTTTGTTTTGTTTAGCAACTGGCCATGAGTGTTTGTGCTATAAAATCTGAAATAAAGGTTTGAAGACAAATATCTGTAATCATTATAAAAGTAAAGAGGAATAATTTATACACACTCTGATTGTTTTTAACAATGTTTATGGTAATTAGGGAGATAAGGCCAGGTACTGGGACACTGGAATGGCTGGGGGGGGGGGGGCTGGTCCATTACCCTGCTTAGAGCCCCATTTCACCATGATAAGGCTCTAAATACAGGAGTAGTCAATACTGCTCTACATTGGTTTTATAGTTACCTGTCCAACAGGGCATAGGAAGTCAAATGTAAATATGATGTCTCTACTTTTCTCCCAGTAACAATAGGAGTCCCACAAGGTTCTATACTAGGTCATCTGCTATTTAACTTCTTTATTAATGATCTTCATAATGCCAGAAAACAAGCCATTATAGGGTCACTGACAGCTGTGTCCTCAGTGAAAACACTAAAATGTCTTCTACACATAATCCAGCATGCATGTCCTTCTACTGAATCTTGCCTAAATAAATCTCAACTTCTACTAAATCACAATAAACAGCATTAATATTGTTTTACTCCCAAACCCCTGTCAAAGTAAAGGACATCTTTTACCATCATCTGTCTTCTAAGAGCACTAAGAACAAACAGGCTCACCAGGCTAAAGTCCCAGGTGTCATCATTGGTGGCTACCAGATGAAATTTGATCAGAATATTAACCAAAACAAGTTAAACACACCCGAAACTAATCTCTTTATGCACTGTAAAATCAGTTCTTAATGATGAAGCCAGAAAAAATATAGTGTTTGCTTACTTACGGCCTTCTTAACTCTATACTCCCCACATGTTCATGTAACCTGCTAGCCACATTGCTGGCAAAGCTAGTCAATGTTATTTCCAACAAATCTTCACCACAAATCACTCTACTGTCTAGCAATCTGCAAGCCACATTGCTGGCAAAGCTAGTCAACGTTATTTTCCACAAACAACAATCCCTTTTAGCATTGATTTAACATTTATTTTCAAAGTTTGCTGATTTCATGTATCTTTAGAATATTATTCCACAAAGCAGGACATATATTGAAGAAAACTCACTCACAAATTGCAAGTAAAATCTGCAAGAGTCTGGCAGTTGGATAATGAGTTCAGAACTATTCCCTGCAGTCCAGTGGTGCAAGGTTTGATTCCCTCAGTCTCCACTACCTAACCTTGTGATTCTGAGCAAGTCACATATCCAGACACTCCTACCAGACTGAATCCAAAAATGGTCCATGGAGATCAGTGCCCTACCCTGGAAAATAAATCAAAATACAAAGTGGAAAGGGGATGTTAGTTGATAAGATCATTGTTTGACAGATTATCTATGAGTAGGGTTAGTCTACTACACACTGTAAGCTACTGACATTTATTTTAAGGAATGCAGTGATGAGTGCAAGATTCTGACAAATGGGTAAAATGGCATACTTTTGTTTGCACTTTGCAAAAGCATTGTATAAGTAACTGAACAAAGTGATGTGAGTGGTAAACCATAGCAATGCTGACCATAGCAATTTGACTAATGGTAATCTCTATTATAAAGCAGGAGAGAAAGTTTGTGACAACCTTTGATTAAGAAAACCCTTTTTTGCAATAGCATTTCTATATGTGACTTAAAGGATAGGATGTGCATAGCATACATTACTAAAGCTTTGACAAAGACACAGACTATGTTCAGATAAAAGAACAGGTACCTGCTGAAGTTGGTGAGGGCAGAAAAGGTATACTTAACTTCAGAGGGAATGGGCAGAATATGACCATATAACATCACTATCGCCTAGACAAAGGGCAGTGACATTTGAGGTTTGTCAAGGGGCATGTGTTTGGCTTAAGCCACCATTGTTTAACCTACATCCATAAGTGAATGTAAACATGCACATGTAGTAAGTGGAATGTTTCTTATAAAAAGTGAAAGGTAAAGCACCTATTGAAAAATAACCTCACAGGTAGAATGTTGGTGAGGACAGAAAAAAAAAACACATTAGTTTTCTGGTTGACAAATTCTCCAGGGATTAAGGAACATCATGTATGAAGGAAGTTTGAAGAAATTAATTGTTTTCAATCAATTATAGGTTTTAAGATGAAACCTTGCATACTGTAGGTATGAGTTTGAAAAATGAATCTACAGGCCATGTCTTGGGGTTTACTTTCACAAGATATTTAAAAGATGTTACGAATTATTATGACTTGGCGAAGCCTGTACAAATTACAAATAAATAGGTAGAAACAATTTTCAGGTGAAGACAGGGAGAAGAAATGTACAAGCTGCTGATTTATCTAAGGAGATCTGAGATCTTACTGAGCTTTAAAAAGTGATTTATATTTATGGTATGGAGTTTGGATTTGTTAGATTTTGCCTTTTTGGAAGATGGCTGGGGATGATTTCATGTGAAGTCTATTATGTAGCATTGTAAATTGTAACATTGCTGGTCAACAGGCAGAGACAATAAAAGCATATTAAAAAGGGTGGGGGGGGGGTGTTCACCTAATAGTTATATGTTATTCTGTTGGGTCACTTTGGCAATATGTTTTTTAGTGGCGCATAAAGTCTTAGTTAGGATGGCTGTACTCAATTTGGTGAGGTTCAAAGCTGCATGACACTTGATTTGTTGGGGATGGGGATGCCTAGTTCATTGGCACATGCCGCCTGCTCAGTTATAAAGCCTAACTACATAATTTCTGAGTCCAATAAATGGAAATTATCCATGTAAAAAGTTATATTACATAGACAAAGGTCTAGTCTGATGGCATTAGTGTTAAGAGATAGCAGTTCTTTGGCATAAATGGAACCGTGGAGAACTATGCAATGCAATGTGCCTGCAGCTGACATTGTGCATTCTAATGCCTCCTGAAAAGATCTGTCATTTAAATAAATTTGTACCTATTTATTATTGCTGCTGGTGCAAAACTTAACTTTTCTAGCTTGGTTGACAGTTTTGCGCAGTTTAAAGTTAAAGGCTCTAGTTATTGGCTATTTTACTATTATAAATAATATCAGTAAGCCAGTATAAGACTGTCCTATTACTAATGCTATTGTAGTTGACATAATGGTTAAGGGCTTTGCCTCCTAGGTACAAGGTTTGATCTTGTTCTCTAACCAATGCCTGTGTGGAGTTTGTATGTTCTGCATTTGTTTAGTGGAGTTCCTCCCATCTTAGAAAAAATAAACATGCTGAATGTTTCCATCTCACACTCATCCAGGAATGGAATTATGGGCAGCACCATAGACTCTAGCTGGTGCCCTGTAAGGGAAAGCATTTTATAGGCCATGAACTTAGGGCATCTATTGTGATGAGCAGGATCCTCAAGATAGGAGGAGATTGATCATAGACTGGACACCATGACAAGGCTAGCCACTAAATGATGTAAAATATGGCTTTAGGTGATATGGTCATGTTGACTAATGTCACCAAATGAGCATTGGCATTTGCCGGTCATAAGTGGTTTGAGCACCTGAACTACACCAGGAACCCATGATAATGGTGGGATGGGTGCATGTGGCCCTACTGGCCAGTATGTGGCTGCCATAAAGCCCAGCAGCCCTGTTACTGACAGGCAGCTATCCAGCTGCCCAGCTTGGCTTACCTAGGATATCTCTCTTTTGGGAAAGCTGGACATAAAACCAATCTAAACTAAAAAATGCAGCACTCAATGTAGGTTCACTGACGGGATGGAACTTGGAAGTAGATTACATGATGGTAAGGAAGCTGGACATTCTGTATATCCAGGAGACAAGATGGAAGGGCACTGTAGCAAAGCCACTTGGCTTGGGATCTATAATCTACTGCTTAGGAGAGAGACAGGCTTAAATTCTCTGGGAATTGTAGTGAGGGTGATGCTTCAGAAGACAGTGAGGGGTGTCATCAGAATTATGGCAAGTAGACTACAATATAATGTCAGGGCAGTATACATAATCTCAGCCTATAACCCACTGCAGGGTTCTGATGGGGGGGAAAGATTGCGTTCAGACAGCAGTTGCATGACCTACTAGATAAAGCAGGACAATATGGTTGAACTGAATGCACGTATCAGGACAGACAGAACAGAATATGATGACTGCCTGGGTCCACAAGCAGTGAGACAATTGGAATAAAGAAGAAGAGGCCATTCTGGACTTTTATCTGGCAAATTGCTTGAAGGTGACCAACAGATGGTTCAGCAAGAGAGGCAGTCGCAATATCACATGCAAGAGTGGCCCACATGCAACTCATGTACACTTATTCCGGGTAAGGAAAAGGCAGTTAGGTAGAATCAGTGATTGTAAAGTCATCCCAAGTGAAATAGTCAGCCCAAAGCATAAACCACTAGTTGCCATAATCACCTGCTAGCAGTGGCCAGAGAAAGCTCTAAGGTCAACAGAGTTCAGACTGAAGACCTGGAAGTTAACTGGAGAAAAACGCCATCAGTTCAAAGAATTACTCAAGGCTATAGTACCTCACGAAGAAGAGGAAATAAGTGGAGCTGAAGAAGAACAGCAGCAACTCAAAGCAGCATGTGTGAGGACTACAGAACAGGTTATGTTGCTGAGCCAGATATACAAATAAGGTACATAAGGAAAGCTGGTGGTGGAATGAAGAAGTGCAGTAAGTCATCAAAAGAAAAAAGGAGTGCAGGAAAAAGTGGGAGATAGAAAAGATGGATGAGGAATGATTACTGGTTGGCTGACAAAGTAGCTAAGAACGTAGTTGCAAAACAAAAGAAGGCATCAGAGGCACTCTACAAACTTCTGGAAAGTAACACAGTAGATGGCACAAAAACACAAAGATAAAGAAGATAGTTAGACGCCCTTCATAAAGTATGCCAACAACAACATGTTCACTAGTCCACAAGATATCTAAGGTGGATGGCAGATGTAGTTAGCAGCGTCTGAAGAAAGACCCGCAGAAGCTGTACTGCCCCAAACACAGCCTATAATGAAAGATGAGGAGAAGCCCACCATAGAAAATATAAGAACAGCACTAAGGAAAATGAAGTCAGGGAAAGCAGAAGGCTCATAGGAGAGCACATGAGATATGATAAATATGTTGGGTGAGATAGGGTAGACATGGCTCCTGAGGGTAATCATAGCAATACGGAGAGAAAGGCACATCCCAGATGACTGGAGAATAAACATACTAGAGCCAGGGTTCAAAAACAAATGGGATATTCACAACTGTGGCCAGTACAGAGGTATCAAACCCCAATCGCACTGCATGAAAGTTCTGGAGAGAGTGATTGATAAGTCAATATGCAGAGTAGTAGAAAGTAAGAAGGGAGATGAGCAGCTTGGATTCAAATCTGGATGCAGCACAAACTGACCCGATGTTTGCAGTGAGACAGATACTTGATAAGAATACAGAGATGTATAAAGACTCCAAATGTCATTCCTAGACATGGAGAAAACATATGACAGAGTCCCAAGAAAGCAGATTTGGGCAGTTCTGCAGTGGCTTCAAGTGCCAGAAACATTGGTAGAATTAGTGCAGGCCTTGTAGGTAGATTGGACACTCTGAAATGGCCATGGGTGTGAGTGTGTCATATGGAAGAGCTACTGTGGCAGGGCTAGACACATGGTGATGTAAATGTTGGCTCTAGATGACTGCCACTGTTGAAGTGACACTCTGACCCCATGTGCAAAAATGGAAAAAGGAGTTGTGGATGGATGAGGATCCATTGACTCAAGTACAGACAGTGTTCACTATCACAGAGAAGTTCCCAGTGGGACTGGGTGTGCAACAGGTTTTATCTCTGATCCCACTGGTGTTCATACTTGTGTTGGACTACACTAACAAACAGGTCAGAAGTGACAAATCAACAAAGTTACTGTATGCAGACAATGTGGCATTATAGGCAGACTCTGAGCAAGAACTTCAGCAAAGGATATGGTAATGGAATGAAACGTCAAGGCACGTAGGATGAAACTGAATACAGATAACACATTTGTAATGGCAGCAAATGGGGGAAATCAGAAGAAGCTCAGAAATGAGACTGAACAGAAAACCGTTGAAGAGATTAACAGCTTCAAGTATCTGGGATGGGTGTTAGAGGAGCTGGGAATTCTGAATGAGGAGGAAAACGTTAGAATCAGAGGGGCTGCAGGCAACTGAAGTAAAGTGTCATGGGGTAGTTTATGTCAGACAAATGCTAAAGAAGCTTAAAATCAAGGTGTTTAAAACAGATGTGTGACCGGTACTACTGTATGATACAGAAATCTAAGCAGTAAAGACAGTGCAGATGAGAAAACTCAAGGTGATGGAGACGCAGTGCCTGATACAGGTGTTAGGATGCACAATGTGGGACAGATAAAGAAATGCGGACATAAGAGCAGAAGTCAAAGTAGCTCCAATTGCATAAACGGTCAAAGGAAACAGATTACATTGGCCTGGGCATGTGCAAAAAAGCAGAAGGCAATCTGGTGAAGAAGATTTGAGACAGACAGGAAGAAGGTAAGTGGAAACTAAAGCATCCAGCAAAGAGGTGGATGGACCTGTTATAGAACACCTGTGACAGTCAGGAATGAGTGTCAAAGTGGGTAGAAATTTGGCATTGAATAGAGAGAGAGAAAGAGAGATGGCAACCGTTGACGTGACACCCCAAGCCCATGTATAAAAATGGAAAAAAACTGGCGGATTATGATGACGATGATGATGATGATTGTACAAGTCATGTCATGCTGAGCCTGTGTTTTGTAGTCTGTACAGTAGTTCTTTTTATGTGAGGAGAAAACAGGAAATTGCACAATCATCTATAAGAGTACTCATGATGAAAAAAAGCAAGTTTTACACACCTGAGGC
>NC_056746.1:58678273-58693273 GCF_019279795.1 Protopterus annectens
AAATTTGACCTGAGGTCAGATCAACCAGCACCTTTCCGTTCCTAATTTCCAGCAATTGATGTGAGAATACCTCAGCTGATCGATCATTTTGCAGCTGGACACGCATATTTGTAGTTAATTTTAACGTCTTTACATGTCGCCACAAAGTAGTGTATTTCAGGCAAGCATTTATTTTGTCCGCTGGTGTTGATCGAGGAAGTACAGGTAATGTTTGCCTGAAATCTCCTGCAAGCAATATTAATGCATTCCCAAATGGTCTGATGTTTCCACGCAGATCTTGCAATGATCGATCAAGAGCATCGAATGATTTTTTGTGCGCCATTGTGCATTCATCCCAAACAATAAGTTTGCATTTCTGCAATACTTTCCCCATGCCGGATGCTTTGGAAATGTTGCACGTGGGAGTTTCAATGAATTGCATGTTCAATGGCAATTTCAAAGTGGAATGAGCAGTTCTTCCACCTGGTAGCAATGTCGCAGCTATTCCGGACTATGCAAGAGCTAAGGCTATGCCATTTTGGGATCGAATTGCTGCCAGAATCAATGTACTTAGGAATGTTTTACCAGTTCCTCCTGGCACATCTAAGAAGAAGATTTCTCCAACCCCGTTATTGACAGTTTGCATTATTTGATCGTAAATGCCTTTTTGCTCAAGCGTTAGCTTAGGAATATTTGATTGCACATACGACAAAAGATCACCCGTGTTGTAATTTTGTCCACAACGCAATTCTACATCGAACGATGCAGCAGCAGATCGATTCGGTGATGGCATTTCCAATTGATTGAGAACTTTGTTCGCAATTTCTAAGCACAAATCTTCAATCATTATCAATGCTTCATTGTAGATTTCTGCTGTGAAATCCATGTTCATATTTGAATTTTCCTGGCGTATTCTACGGAAAATATCTTCAGCCATGTGCGATTTATATTTCTCCCATAACTCTGTTGGAGATGAAGGAGAGCAGGCGGTCAAAATTATTGCAAACAATGCACTAATTTGATTTGGATGTGACGTATTGCACGCGTCATTAATGCATACATCCCAGTGTCGGTCGTTCTCCAATAAATTCAGAGCTTGACATGCACTGCGGAAAGTGGCATGTAATGCCATTGACAATTCTCAATTGCTGGAAAGACATTGGACCGGGCACATTTACCAACAGCATGCGAAGAAAGAAGCATTCATCTTGATTGGTATGCACGGTGTACAGTCTGCCTATCGTAGTTTCTTTGAATATGCCAGGTTGTCCGTTGACTTGCTCTCCTCATTTCCGTCGTTCAAATGATTTGTAGCCGGTGGATTCAGGGCTATGTGTTGCACATTTGCAGCTGTGAAATAAATGCATTGTCCATTTTCTAGATGTGCTGCTAAGTGAACAACAGCTGGACTTCATTCATGTACGGGAAATGAAAGAATTCGCCATACAGCTTCATTGCTGCTTATATATCTTCCAGCCTGATACTGTGCGATTTCATCGATATGTATGACCGCATTCCGATCACTTCTTTCTGGTTGCATGCCGAAAACTTCCATGTCGCTGCCTTTATTCACGTACTTACAAATGTATTTGATCGATTTAACGAAGTTACAGTATTCCACGTTTATGTGAGCTTTGTATGTTTTTGATAGCAAAGGCGAATATAGAACAACCCACCGTTTATCTAATTCAATGTCACCGTTTCGCATTTGTATGGTTGCTAATTTACCGCCATCTTCTGCTGATCTTCTTCTGTATAAAGGATATCCATCGTTTCCTGTAACTGTGTTGGATACTAATGCTCGAGAATATCGCTTAGAGCATTTTCCATCTATCATGCATGGTTAATTTGGATTGAGTGTACCGCAAGGTCCATGTATCATATTATTAGTCACAACTTCATGCAAATCCTTATCGACGTCGGCATCGGGTATTTCAGTGCATATTACAATATTACATTGTCGATTTCATTTGAAGTGATTTTGTTATAGAGCCAGATTAGTATATGTGCATGTGGCAATCCTCTCTTTTGCCATTCCACTGAGTACATCCAGCATTGCACAGAGCCAAACACTTCATGTTTTACCATGAAATCCATCAGTGATTTCAGCTTCTGTCTGAAAACACATGCTGTGATGTCATGTCTATCCACCGGCGATTGCCCAGGAAGTAAGAGCTGTTGTATATCGTCCCAAGTTGGATTGCAGGTGAATGCAATGAATAGTTCTGGACGCCCATAGTGATGAACATACGCAATTGTATCTTGAGCGTACTCATGCATATGACATGGACTGCCTGTATATGAAGATGGCAAAATTGTTAGTCTTCCAACATTAGTTGTATTACCGTTATTTACAACTGCATCTCACAAATGAACTTATTCTTCAGAGCAAAGATTGGTCTGATTCAAACGGATGTATATCAAACATTCTGTTTCGATTTTTGCATACATATCTATGATGTATTGGTGAAACAATTGACGGCATTTCAAAATGTGATTGTCTTCATTCTTGCGAATCATTAATCGGTATGAATAATAGTTCATTGTGCTGCATTTCATATTTGTTTCTTCACCACTGACTGGATTTATCATCTTAACGTTGAAGTGATATCCATCGGCACCGTCCCAAAAAATGATTGGATATTGCAGGGCATCGTAGCATCGATGAGTTTCTGCAACTGTTGTCAATTGATCGTTTCTCCGATGAAGAACAATATCTCTAGGTTGGAAATGATCTCTATAACAATTGCCACTTCGTCTATAGTTGGAGCATTGAATCTTCGCACAGGTTCTCCAGCAGGCGTTTTGTCAGCATGAATAACAATCTTGTGTGTATCAGATGACATCATGTCAATTGCTGTTTTGAACAAAAGCACTAAATAGTTTTTTTCGTGAAGAAGCTCTTGCAGTTGGGAAATGATGGCTCTTTGTATGCTGGTAGAAAATCTGCAGCATGCATTCAATTCATCATTGCCATCACCGATGAAATACATTTGTAAGAATTTATGTTGACCATCTGGGAACGGAAGCAGGGAGCCAGCTTTATGATAAATTTGTCTTTTCACTTTGAAAGTTGGCATGAACTGAGCTGTTACGATTTCTGTGCCAAACGATGTCATTTGGAAGCATGAGTTCTATTTCCTGATTTTCGATAGGAAATGCTTTGATTCGGCGGTATATCCAGCAAGCAAAGTTTTTAATGGCTCTGGCGGTTCTCCAAGTTGAGGCAGTTTAATTTTTCTGGCAGCACAACACATTCCTTTTGTTTCTCCATTAAATTTCAAAGCCTTGCAATAAGGACACATTTCAGTCATAGTGCCGATGAGAAAATGCTGGCTCAAACTATAATCATCAGCTGGGTTGTACAGAAATGCAAGGCGATTGTAATCGCATGATTGCTGAGCACGGGGTCATGTTTGACACTGATCTGCTGTTTCTCGTAACAACTTTCAGCCATTCTCAGCCTGTCGTGTTCATTCTGTTGAGAACGAAGCAGATCTGAAGCTGCAGAACGCGATCGCCGTGCTCGCAACCATGCATCATCAAGTCTGGCTGCATGTCGCTCTGATGCTTCCTCGGCACATATTTGAGCCATTCTTTGACTGTTTTCCTCGTTTGCTGATGACCGTTCTTCCTCAGTTTGATTTGCAATTACTCATCGCACTGCTTCCGATCCAAGAGTACGACGACCTAAGTTTGATCTTCTGCGAGGCATTATTTGGATGAACTAAAGCAGATCGATTGAACTGAAAAAGAAGAAAGAAAGTTATAACAAAAACATATAAAATTGCATATTTGTATACAAATATATAGAATCCATAGATGGTATATACAAACACACGCGTATTCATTCAAATGCAACTTGTGACATCTATATAAAAGTAGGTATATAAAAACACGTGCATATTCGAATGCAACATTGTGTGAAAATTTCAAAGCAATCGGTGAAGAACTTTCGGAGATTTAAGATTTTGAACAAACGAACATTTACATTTTTAATTATATATATATATATATATATATATATATATATATATATATATTTATATATATATATATATGTGTGTGTGTGTGTGTGTGTGTGTGTGCGCGTGTGTATGTATCTCTTTCTCTCTCTCTCTCTCTATACATATATATATATATATATATATATGGGTTCATGTCTATAGCTCGACAACTTACTATATTGACAGCCACTTCACCGACATCTGAAATAATCGACACCGCAACTCACGGACATTTAACAGGTAAGAGAATTAAATTTTGCTAATCATGCCTACCATGTTTTAGTAAGTATGGCAGTGTTATGCATGTGTGGTAGGCATGATTAGCGAAATTTAATTCTCTTACCTGTTAAATGTCCGTGAGTTGCGGTGTCGATTATTTCAGATGTCGGTGAAGTGGCTGTCGATATAGTAAGTTGTCGAGCTATAGACATGAACCCATATATATATATATATATATATATATATATATATATATATATATATATATATATATATATATATATATATATATATATCTGTGTGTTTGTGTATCTCTCTCTCTCTCTCTCTCTCTCTCTCTCTCTATATATATATATATATATATATTTAACTCAACAGGGACACAAGACAACCAGCACCCAACAACAATCCCCCTACTCCCTCCCAGGAGAGACACGAGGCCCGGAACACCAATAACCCCAACCAACAGCAGCCTTTTTTAGGACATGGCACGGACACAGGGGAGGACTTCCCCCACAGGAGACAATACCAAAGGAACAGGGACTGTGGCAGAGGGAGAGGGGCATACAGGACCATGACCACCTGATCATCAATGACCACCATCGACCAGGTCCACACAATGGCAACAGAACCAACAGTACTAACCCACGGACAACCACGGGACCCCACAAGGTCCACAGGTACTGTACAAAACATCTTTAATATTTCTAATGTTCAATTAAATTCAGCAGCCATTGAACTGCTACAGAAACGTCTAAACTTCATCCCCTCCCAGCGAGCGAATGCCAGGGAGGTCGTGTTAGACCTAAAGCTCTACTGCTGCAAGCTTAACCTTCGGCACATCTGCCATAACTATATTAAACCCAACAACAATGGCTTTGACCAATATATTGAAGCAGAAACAGACAGTGATCTGGACGAAGAGGCGAGTGCCGCCGTGGCATATATGCATGCAAATTTTGATAGACTCATTGAGGTTACTAACAACCATGGAGATCCCAAAATGGGGTCCATGCCAGAAACTGCCCAGCCCACTAGAGCAATCGGCAATGTCTTGTTTAATGCCGGCGACGGCATTTCCAGTGCCTCCACCCTGTTGCCGCAAAGTATGAATGATTACAACAGTAAGTGCCCTAATGTAAGTACAATGGTCTTGCGAAACACGCAATCTGTTAATTTCAATGACAATATTAACTGCAATAGAGGTGAAAATATGCTTAAAAGTGATAAATGCAGCAAAGTGTTTTGTGGTAACAAATGCAATAAAGTGATAAATACAGTAACTAACCAAAATGAAAATGGTGGCAAAATTACAACCAATGTTAATTTGAGCATCAATGCAATGCTAACAAATGTGACTAACTCAAATGTGTCTGATGCAAATAATACTCCCAGAGAGGGTGCTTACAATACTGTACCGGTGAATATTTACGTCTTTTCTTTGACGCGAGGCCACTTCCTCTCTCAAATTTAAAGGAACCTTCACATTTCCTTTCTGATGTGATGTTGTATGACTCTGAAATATTTCTCTTACTATTCTGGTCACAGTCTCGATTATTAGATTTTGAGACTCTGTAGATGTCGAGTCTATAACTTCAGGATCTGGTGCTGAATCCGGTACAGAGTGTATAGACAGGTTAAGGAGAGTATCTTGGATCCTTAAAGCAGACAAGGGAGCAGGGATTGTCATAATGGACAAAGCAGCATATGTATCAAAAATGACACATATACCATCCGAAGTGGACAATTACCGCCAAATACCAAAAGAGACAGTAATACATAAATTCAAATGCATAGATGCACAGCTAGACAAACTTCTGTGAGAGAACAAAATCTCAGAAGAAGAACATGCCTTCATGGCGGTAGATTCCCCCACCATAGGAAAGCTATTTGGGATCCCCAAAAATACACAAAAATCCCAGAGACCCACCCCTCAGACACATAGTGTCCTCAAAATGGACAAAGACAGAATTCATTTCGGAATTATTGGATTACTTCCTGAACCCAATAGTCCAAAGCTCCCAATTCTACCTAAAAGACTCCTGGTCTTTCCTCAATGAAATTTATGAATTTCAACGAGACAAAGAATATAAAAAAAGAAAGTACAGTTTTGTACCTACCATAAATGTAGATGCCCGATAGGCATGCATCTGCAGTCCTTACAAATGGGTTGTCCTGTCGTCAGGCAGTCCTTCGGTCAGCCGGATTCCAAAGTCTGGGTCTGGCCTCGGCTGGTGTCGCACTTCACTCGACGTCATAGCTGCAGTTGTTCGGGTATAAAGGCATCAGCCGACGCCATTTTCCTCAGTGTTTCTTGCCCCAGATGCCAGGTGCCCTCTAGGTAGGCTAAATTTGGATAAATGCAAATGGTTCCAAATAGTAGAGAGCAAACAAAAAATATACATGTATGTACATATATACAAACAAATACACCATAATAGATTCCCCCAGCTAGCTACAAGATGGGCAAATACCCTAGGAGTACCACAGAGGGGAAGGAGGGTGGGTAATCCTGACTGCAGATGCATGCCTATCGGACATCTGCATTTATGGTAGGTACAAAACTGTACTATGTCCTTCAAGGATGCATCTGCAGTCCTTACAAATGGGTAGAATACCATAGCCAAACTGGGGTAGGAGGAGAAATAAGATTATGGTGTAGTTAAGATCCCTTGCAAAACAGCAGTGGCAAAACCTGCTCGGGATCTGGAGTATAAAGGCAAATTATAATGCTTGGCAAATGTATGCACGGAGCTCCAAGTAGCAGTCTCTAAAATGTCTTTGGTAGCCACTCCTCGTAAAAAAGCTGTGGTAGTGGCTGTAGCCCTTGTAGAGTGAGGCCTGATGTTTTCTGAAGTTTTCTTTCCATGGTAGGAATAACAAAATCTAATGCAATTTCCTATCCACTTAGAGATTGTCTGTTTTGAAATTGCTTTTCCTTCCATTCCTGCTGCATATGCTACCAGTAGCTGGTCAGTTTTTCTATTGCTCTTGGTCCTGTCCAGGTAGTAACGTAATTGTCTATGCACATCCAAGGTATGCAACAGTCTTTCTCCCCTGTTCTGTGGGTTGGGGAAGAATGTAGGTAGGTGGATAGCTTGATTTAAAGATACCCTGGAGACCACCTTTGGCATAAAAGTAGGATTAGTTCTCATGGACACACTATCTTGATGGAAGATCAGGAAGGGCTGTACTGCCATTAATGCCTGTAGCTCGAATACCCTTCTTGCTGAAGTGATTGCAAGCAGGAAAGCAGTTTTCCATGATAAGTACTGTAATTCTGCTGTTGCTGCTGGTTCGAAAAGAGGGAGTGTCAATTTTTCTAGCACAAAGTTCAAGTCCCATGCTGGCAATGGTGGCTTCCTAGGTGGTTTTACATTTTTAATTCCTCTCAGAAACTGCCTGAGCAGAGGATGTGAGAAGACTGGAGGATCCAAGTTGTATTCTGCTGAAATAGCTGATGCATGAATCTTAATGGAAGAATAAGACAGGCCGTTGTGGAAGAGCTCTGCCAAGTATTCCAGGACGTTAGCTATGTTTACCAGTGACACATTTTCTCCTTTTGCAGTACTCCAAATGAGATATCTTTTCCATTTTGCTGAATAGTTTTTTCTTGTTGAGGGTCTGCGAGCCTCCAAGATAATGTCTTTAACCCTTTGGGATAAATCTGGGTTATTTGGTCTTATGCAATGCTCCAGGCAGCCAGCTGCAGTGTTTTCAGGTTGGGATGTAGGGTTTTGAAGTTGTTCTGTGTTAACAGCAGGGGAACTAGGGGCAGAGGCCATATTTGTTCCTGAGACATACTCCTCAGTAATGGGTACCAATGTTGCCTTGGCCAGTCTGGAGCTATCAGGATGATCCTTGGCCAGTCTTCTTTGATCTTCAATAGCACCTTGTGCATCAAAGGAAGCGGTGGGAATGCATATGCTGTCAGGTTTTTCCAACTGAAGGATAGGGAGTCCACTTTCCAAGCAAGTGGGTGGTATGTCCTTGTGCAGAATTTTTTCAGTTGATGGTTGTGTGGGGATGCAAATAAGTCTATTTCTGGTAGTCCCCATTTCCCTGTAATGGTTTTGAAGATGTCCGGATGCAGCATCCATTCGTGAGCATCCGTGGTAGTTCTGCTTAGGATGTCTGCTAGTATATTTTCTTTTCCTGGCACAAAAATTGCTTGTAACTGAATGTTGGAGCTCAGGGCCACATTCCAGAGGTCCATTGCCATCTGGCATAGAGGGTATGAATGTGTGCCCCCCTGTTTGTTGATGTACCACATAACTGTGGTGTTGTCCGTCCTTATCAGCAGTTGGCCCTGTTGAAGAAATGGTCTGAATGCCTGAAATGCCAGTTTTACTGTCAGCATTTCCTTTTGATTTATGTGTAGGTGCATCTGGTCTTGAGTCCATAAGCCTTGTATGCACTTGTCCAGCATGTGTGCCCCCCAACCGAGGTCTGAGGCGTCTGTTGTGATAGTCTGGCTTGGTTGAGTGCTGTGGAAGGGCAGTCCTTTGTTTGATTGACAGGCCTGAGCCCACCATTGGAATTCTTGCTTCAGGCATGGAATTATTGGAATTTGGGTTTCTAGGCTGTGCTTGTGCTGAGACCATAAATTCCTTAGGTACCACTGTAACTTTCTCATATGTAGTCTGGCATGTGGAATCAATATTATGCAGGATGCCATGTAACCCAGGGCTTGCAGGACTTTCCTTGCTGTTAGCTGGATCTGCGTTGTTAATGCCATGAAATGGAGAGGAAGGTGCTTCTGTTTTTCTACTGTGAGGGATGCCATTTGTTTTGATGTGTCCAGATCTGCACCCAAGAAGGTTATCCTTTGGGATGGTATCAGCCTTGACTTTTTTATATTGACTGTGTATCCCAGGGCTTGTAGTAGATGAATGACCCTTTCCAAATCTTTTGTTAATTTGTTTTTGTTGTCCGCTTGCAGCAGGCAGTCGTCCAGGTAAGGGTAAATTTGAATTCCCTGAAGCCTGCAATGAGCAATTACTGATGCCAGGCATTTCGTGAATACTCTGGGCGCAGTAGATAAGCCAAAGGGCAATGCTGAGAATTGATAATGCTCTGATCCTGCAAAAAATCTGAGGTATCTTCTGCAATTTGGTCATATAGGGACGTGCAGGTATGCCTCCTTGAGATCTAGAGTTACCAGCCAAGACTCCTTGCCCAGCATGGGAAGAAGCTGCTGCAGGGTCAGCATTTTGAATTTTGGAACAATGAGGTATGTGTTTAAAGCGGACAGGTCGAGAATAGGTCTCCATTGGTTTTCTTTTCTTGGAACCAGGAAGAGTCTGGAGTAAAATCCTTGCCCTTGTTCCATAGATGGTACCCTTTCTACAGCTCTCATTCTTAGTAAGTGAGTTATTTGTTCTAGAGCTTCTGTCCTCTGATTTGGAGGTAGGTTTGGCATTCCTCTCTTCCTTGGTAGAGTATGGAAGTGAAACCTGTAACCTTGGTCTATTGTCTGTAAAATCCATTTGTCTCCTGTGATGTAATGCCAGTTTACTGAAAATAAGGCTAGCTTCCCGCCTAAGGGTGCTTCCAGTTGTTCCCTGGTAGGCGGTGCCAGAGCCAAGTCACTGTGATTGTCCTGTGGAAGTGGTGGTGGCTGGATCTGTGGCTGCACCTCGCTGGTTGTTATTTTGCCACTGACGTCCCCTGTAGGCACCTCTGTCTGGACAGATTTTGCTTTGTCTTCCACCTTCTTCAGCACCTGCTGTGCAGGGGAGCCAAACAAATTGAGCCTATCCATGGGAGCATCTAGGAGCTTTGATTTAACATGGTCTGGTAAAGACTGTTCTTTTAACCATGCATGTCTTCTGATCACTGTGCCAGTCATGGCTGATCTAAAGGAAGCCTCCAGTGCATCATAGCCGCATTTTAAGGAATGATTACTGACCTGCTGAATGTTATGTACCATTTCCTGTACAGATTTTTTATCTAATGGTTCATCAGAGGTTAGTTTTTTAGTTAACTGGTCTAACATAAATTCCTGATACTGAATCATGTGGAATTGGCAGTTCAAGGCCCTAGCTGAAAGAGTAGCAGAAGTGTAAACTTTTTTACCCCATCTCTCTAAGGCCCTAGATTCCCTTTCAGAGGGGAGGGGTATTTTGGCAGAGGTAGCTGCTACAGCCTTGGGTCCCTGGGAGATAGTTTCGGGATCTGCAAAAGGGGCCTTATACAAATGATAATGTGTGTCCGGAACCCTGTAGTACCTATCGGGCTTAGCAGGGGCTGGAGGTAGAGAATCAGGAGCAGTACAAGCATCATTAAATGCATCATCCACAACAGTAAGTACTGGAGGAATGGCTAAAGGCCTATGCTGTGGCAAATGCAAAAAGGTTCTAAGCCTTTTCCTAGAGTCTGAAAAATCCTGGCCCTGCCATTGAAATTGTTCCCTCATAGCATGCAAGGTTTCCCCAAAAGAAAATTCCTCAGGCGGAGAGGCAGAAGGAATGGACTCTTCTGCATCAGAGTCCTCATAAGGAGAAAAAGGGCCCTCTGGAGGGTTTGAATTATCTGATTCATCAGAGGAGTCATCTGAAGAAACTGGCTCAGGGGGCTCTACTCTAGTCCTCTTCTCTGGAGGTGGGTGAGAGGCCCTGTCTGGATGAGGTTGGGATCCCCGGATCAAAGAAATGAGATCCTCTGCTAGACTAAGCATTTGTGAACTAGAGCTAGGCCTGTGAGAGGGGGTCTTAGCAGGCACAGTTTTGGTAGTTTTTGCTGCTTTAGCCCTGGCAAAGGCCTTAATCGACATGGATGCAGGTGGCCTAGCAGCTCCATGTGCAGGGGTGGATATATCCAAAGGGATAGTGTCAGATAAATCCTGTGATCCTGCAAGAGCAGGAGGGATTTCAGTAGCAGATTCAGGCAAGCTAGATAAGGCCTCGGTAAGAGGCAAGTTTTCGGCCGAAGGAAGAACCGTGGACTCGGTTTCAGCCGAAACCGAGACACTCGCAGTTGGCTTAACCGCGGTTTCGGCCGAAACCCTGGACCGCAAGTGTCGGTCCTTTTCCTTGCATTTTTTAGAAATTTGCGAAGTCGGAGTATCCAACGGCATAATGTAAGCAAAATCGCAGCTGAAAAAACTCTTCAGCAAATTCCGACCGACGTCTAAGCGTCCGTCGGTTGAAAGAAGCACAGGCTAGACAAGCTGCTACGTCGTGGTCTGGGCCTAAGCAAGGTAAACAGTAAGAGTGGAAATCTTTATGAGGTATTTGTTTCCCACAAGTTAAACAGTTATTCACTTTTTCTGACATCGGCTGAGGCAAGAAAGAGTCCCCAATGGGGTACTTAGCTTTTTAGAAGTCTTCGGTACTTTGTAGTAGTAATCTCTGGTTCTGACCGACCGGCACTTGCGAACAGCTTCTGCTTCGGGCGCCACGCAGCAATAAAGACTGAGGAAAATGGCGTCGGCTGATGCCTTTATACCCGAACAACTGCAGCTATGACGTCGGGTGAAGTGCGACACCAGCCGAGGCCAGACCCAGACTTTGGAATCCGGCCGACCGAAGGGCTGCCTGACGACAGGATAACCCATTTGTAAGGACTGCAGATGCATCCTTGAAGGACATCTCTAGTTACCCTCAACATAGAGGCACTGTACCCAAGCGTCCCACACACTGAAGGGATCACCCTGGTGTGGAACTACTTAGTCACACACAGAAATGTGGACCCGACCAGGGTGGATACCCTGGGTAGCCTCCTCAGACTGGTACTGGAAAACAACTTCTTTTCATTTGAAGACCTAATCTACCAGCAACTTAGAGGCGTAGCAATGGGCGCCAAAATGGCCCCAGCCTACGCTAACCTAGTGCTCAGCGCCTCGGAGAAAGAAACCCTAATTAAACTTAAAGGGTTTGAGAAAGTAGCGTTATACAAATGCTATATTGACGACATGTTCCTCCTTTGGGAAGGGACCCCCAGCGAACTAGACAAATTCCTCACTAACATAAAAAACAGTATTAGTTTTTTGAAATTCACCACATCTGACAAGGGACTCAAAGCACACTTTCTAGATGTAGCCCTACAGTTGGATGAAAATACGAAGAAATTTTCATCCACCATACATAGGAAAGCCACACACAGAAATAACCTACTAGACTTCAAAAGCGAACACCCTGGCTTCATGAAGAAAAATGTCGTCAAGGGCCAATATGTACGCCTCAGCAGGATAGGTAGTGACGATAGAGAATACCAAGCACAAAGCAAGATCCTACAAAATATGTTTGTAGAAAAAAGTTATCCTGTGGAAACAGTCAAAAACATAGCACAAGAAGTGAGCGCACATAGGCACACAAGACACAAGCCCAACCTAATCTATGGTTTCAAAGAACCGAAAACGCTAACAGAGAGAAGCACAATACGCTTCCCCATTCCCATCAGCACAGACTCAGTAGCCCTTAAGGAAACCATCAAGAACAACTGGGGCATAATTACTAGCAACCCAGACCTCAGCAGAACCTTGGGAAATGCTCCAAACACAAAAACCCTCTCACTAAAGAGTTTTTTCGAAAAACAAAACACAAAACTGATAGCGCCACTTCTGAGACAGGCACATACCCATGTGGTCATTGCTGCTGCTGCGAGTCTATTCTCACAGGCACCAACCTAAAAAACCCAAACAGAAAACTCCCCATCCAGTTTCGGGAAACATATGATTGCAATAGTTCAAACGTAATATACGTAGCAAAATGTTCGCACTGTGAAGCATTCTACATAGGTATGACAACAAGGAAACTTAGCGATAGAATGAAGGAACACCTTCAAGCAATACGCAAAGGAGACTCCACCAATGCAATTGCCAGGCATGCGGCTAAATGCTCCAGCCCTACGAAGTTACAATTCCTAATCCTAGAGAAGAAAAATACTTTCACACAAGAGTCTAGAACCCCACTCGAAGTGCAGGAACTCAAATGGCAGACAGAACTCAGAGCCGACACCCCCCAGGACTCAATGGTAACATAAATATCAAATGTCTATTAAAATGGCTCAAGTAATTCATGCGAGCCCAAGAGTAAGTTACATCACAATGTAATGATATCTGAAAAAGCACACGTCATAATGACAACCACTGCTTGGTGTTATGTTACCTATAAAAGCAAAAAGGAATGCTGTAAATGTAGATTTCTGATGAAGTTCGATGTATGAACAATAAAATAGCGAACGAAAGCGCTTAAATCTCACATCCGTGTCACGTTGTAGTTCTTCCACTCTTACCAGGTGTTGTTTAATGTATAAGTAAGTGTAAAAGTTACCTGGAGATAGCTAGGAGAGTATTAGTCGATATCTAAGTATAACTATCTAAATATGGAAGAGACGAACAACGCAATAGAAATGGATAACAGCCAGGATTTATTCAACCTGATGACCTACAGCATTCCAAGTGACCCTGCCACACGAGCAAGGACACCCTCTCTGGTGCCCTCCATCACGGAAAGCATGCTGAAAAATCTCGGGCTAACAAACAACAGAATGCCAGACAACCCGACAACAAGAGCCGAAGAAAGGGTTACCCCCTCAGCACGAGGAGTAACAGAGGACAACTTAGTAGACCAGCTTCTAGATCGAAGGGATTCCAACCCGTTTGCCAGGCAAGCCACCAACCTGGGACCAAGACAAGCAGGAAATGCTGGACGAAGCAATGAAAACAGACTCACAAGTAGCGATTGTTAGTTCTTAGCACAAATGCTAGAGAGACTCTTAACGAACCAAAAAACAATAGAACTTGATAACTACTACCTTGAAAAATGCATATAAGATAAAATCGTGCCCAAAGGACTCAGAGCATATAAATTCCCCAACGGTCTCACAGAGACAGGGGAAACCTACCTGGCACTCTGCAAAATATATAACAACGAGGGCTTGGAGGCGATGAAAACTATCATCAACCACAACCGCAACAAGCTCACAGAACTTTTTGACCAAATCAAAGGGATATATGACACGATCAGTCAACACCCCTCTTTCAACCTCCTCAACCAGGACATGCTAGAAATCAATGACAGACTCGCGAAACATGCAGTGTATGTCATGAAAAGGAAAATCAAAAAACTAGAAAGAGACTGCTCACAGTACCAAGAAAGGAAAGCATGCCCGCTCTACAATAGCTCCCCTTACAACAGCCCCCACAAGGAACATAGCAACGAACAGCTGGACACTACAGAAGCAAACAGAACAAAGACTAACGGTCACCAACAGCAGAAAAATGCGACACAACCACGTGGCAGGGGCCAGGAACAAGAAGATACCCCGAGAAGGGCACACGGCAGCAGCGACTCCACATACACCCATGATAACCAAGGAAGAATCAACAGGGACACAAGACAACCAGCACCCAACAACAATCCCCACTCCCTCCCAGGAGAGACATGAGGCCTGGAGCACCAATAACCCCAACCAACAACAGCCTTTTTTAGGACATGGCACAGACTCAGGGGAAAACTTCCCCCACAGGAGACAATACCAGAGGAACAGGGGCCATGGCAGAGTGAGAGGGGCATACAGGACCATGACCACCAGATCAGCAATGACCACCAGATCGACCAGGTCCACACAATGGCAACAGAACCAACAGTACTAACCCACAGACAACAACGGGACCCCACAAGGTCCACAGGTACTGAACAAGCCATCTTTAATATTTCTAATGTTCAATTAAATTCAGCAGCCATTGAACTACTACATAAAGGTCTAAACTTCATCCCCTCCCAGCGAGCAAATGCCAGGGAGGTCATGTTAGACCTAAAGCTCTACTGCCGCAAGCTTAACCTATGGC
>NC_056746.1:58715773-58753273 GCF_019279795.1 Protopterus annectens
GCATGCCACCAGCTTCCACCCACAACATATCATCCAGAATATACCCAAATCCCAATTTTTAAGAGCTAGGAGAATATGCTCTAGCCAATTGTCCTATGCTATAACTTGTGATGATTTGGCCGGTAGATTCAAAGACAGAGGGTATCGTTCGGGCACTGTTTATATGGCCAAACAATGGGCTTCGAATTTCAATAGAAATGATCTATTGCATTATAAAGATCGTAACCAGGATGGGGTTCAGCAGCCGTTGAGGTTGGTCACTACTTTGGACGTAACACCCGGGGGTTTATGAAAATCATTGACAGACATTGGAACATTCTTTTGGCGGATAATAAATTACACAACATTCTCAGGGACAGATGTTCTTTTTCTTTTAGAAGGGGACGAACCATTGGGTCACATTTGAGCCACTACAAGAGGTGTTTGCCTGATGCCAAAGTTTCTACTCAATTAACCTTTACAGGGGCACCAGTGGTTGGTTGTATCCCATGTGGGCATTGCAAATTTTGTACTAGAGTCTCACGTACTGGTGAATTTAGTAGTCATAATACCCCTGAGGTTTTTGAGATTAAGTTCTGGGCTAATTGCAGTTCTGAGTGGGTTATCTATTTGGTGACCTGCACTTGTTCTGCGTTTTATGTAGGTCAGACTTCTAGGGCTTTTCGTCTTAGAATCTGTGAACACATTAGTGATATTAAAAACAAACGTGGTAATAATGCACTATATAAGCATAGTTTAAAACACACTACAGCTAATTTTATGTTTAGTATTATTGATTGTGTTAGGGGTAAATGTCAAGACAAGCTTAAGTGGCATGAAATACTTACTTCTAAGGAGAGGAAATGGATTATTAGACTTGGGGCTTTGTTTCCACCTGGTCTTAATGACCAATTGTGATTTATTGATCATGTACTGTGATTGGTTATTTGTTATTCCCAGTTTTATATATACTGGGTTTGTGTCTTCATGAATATATATATTTTTGACTTTCACTGAGGAAGGCTCTGTTGAGCCGAAACCGGTCTGTATTAGTTATATGAGGGATTTTTCCTTCAGTGATGAATAAATATTTCTAATATAGTTACCAACAGCTGCTGGCTTTGTTTGTTTGATTGTAATCTTAAATCTACCCCCAGGTCTGGACCCCATCTCCCTTCTGGACAGAGGCCATCAGTAAGAAAATAAATTTTCCTAGCTTAAAGCCCCCCAGCAAATTCTTAGTTTCTTCCTTACTAGCAGCCCCCCCCCCCACCGTATATGTAGATGCCCATAACATTTGGAACTCAAATGGTTTTGATGTGCAGTTAGGCTTGTAAGTGTCCTAATTGTTGTTAGGCTAGTTAGTTGTTGTTAGGCTAGTAGCAAACTATAAACATATGAAGGATGTACAATGCTTCAGGTACATGGGTTTTGAATGTCATGACTTTATACTTTTTTTAAGTTTTTATGGCTATATTCAGGGCAATAAAGCCAAATCCCACTATCTGTTGACATGCATGTTTTGTCGTTTTTGTTGACTTCATCACTACAACATAATCTTATTTAGACAGCATTCACCTAAAGTAGTAATTTTTCCTGAAGTATTTTATACATGGATCGATAGGTAGATAGATTGATACATAGATAGACAGATTGACAGGTAGACAGACAGATTGAGTTGATAAAGATATAGATATAAATACCTATTTGCATTTATATATATATATATATATATATATATATATATATATATATATATATATATATATATATATACATACATATGTGCACGTGTGTGTGTACGTGTGTGTATATATGTTCAGTTTGTTGACCATAAAAATCAGCTCATCCCATGTACCATTTTTTTCTGTGCCAGATCATGGTACAGTGGTGATAGGGGTATTTGCTATTGTAGTTGGTGTTTTCATTTAACAGGGTGTGTGGGGGTGCAGGAGTCTTGCCCCTATTACAAACATGTTCTATGTATTTATTTTGTTGTGTTTTTTCAATTAGCTAGTGATCGACCAATTGTTCTTGATACTTTAAGTTTTTGATGTATGGACACACACACACACACACACACACACACACACACACACAGCTTGACTGATTAATGAAGTGCAGAATATTGAGCTTAATTGATTGAGCTTCATCACATAGATATTCTGTATTTTGCAGTTTTTGACTAGCTTCCCTTTGTGATCTATATTAACCATGTTGAGGAGGAGGATTGCAAGCTGAATTTTGAACATACCTCAATGCAGGTTCCATGTTAAAGCTAATGCTGGAGTTTTAATGAGTTGAAACTTGACGTTGTAGGTTCTATCAACTATTCTTTGATGTAGGGCAGCCTGAATTTATGATAGATAGATAGATAGATAGATAGATAGATAGATAGATAGATAGATAGATAGATAGATAGATAGATAGATAGATAGATAGATAGATAGATAGATAGATAGATAGATAGATAGATATATTTAGGCCTAAATACACATACACTGAGATGTTATTGACAACTAAAAAATATAATAAATTACCAAGGATATTCCTAAGGACAGCCACGGTGGTGCAGCGGTTAGCGTTGTTGCCTCACAGCAAGAGATTCTCCGATTCGATCCTCAGCTGGGGTGCCTTCTGTGTGGAGTCTGCATGTCCTCCCTGTGGTTGCGTGGGTTTCCTCCAGGTACTCCGGTTTTCTCCCACATCCCAAAGACATGCTGTAGGTGGATTGGACACTCTAAATTGGCCCTAGGTGTGAGTGTGTGTGTGCCTTCTGTGGAAGGTTGGGCACCGGGCTGGCAACTCGACGCCATAAAAACTCCACTGCCAATCATGAGCGGACAAGTGATCTGTTGTGGCAACCCCTAACCAAGCCGAAAGAAGAAGAAGACCAAGGATATTCCTAGTTGGGCCTGTAATTTCACATTTGTTATCAGTGTGTTCTATTGCAGTACACACATTTAAATAAAAAATAAACAATATGTCTCAAAAGGGACTAATGATTGACTGGCAATGATTGTGTTGATTATAAGTGATGTATAATATTTGCAAGTAAAATTATATCAATATGGTTTGTGATGTATAATGCTTGCAACTAAGATTATGTCAATATGGTTTGTTTTCATTTATATAAATGCACGCCCATGCTATAAGTGATAATTTAATAAAGATGTTTCTTGTTTAAAAAAAAGGAACTAGTGTGATTTGAGTTTTGCACTAATATATGCCCATGCAAAGATGAAAATGAAAAAGTACCATGATATTTTCCTGAATCTCTCCAAATTTCTGTCAACAGTTAACAAGGATGAAGGGAAACATTACCTTATTCAGACAACATTCACCCAAAGGAATAATTTTTCTGAGAACTATAACTGATGAACCTGATTACATTATTACATTACCTACTTAAAAAAATCATAACTTGTGGTGGATCCCAGCACCCCATACATCATTTATGGGCTTTAGCCCCTGCACCCCTATTGGGTCACAAGTTTCCAGGATAAGCAATGAAAGTTATATGCTGACATAACTTCATAAAAATGGACTCAAACAATTCCATTGTTCTTGAAAGTGAGTCACGGAGACAAACAAGTATTAGGTCATTTATCATTGTTTCCAAACTGATGGTCTCCATTTGGCGGACACTAGGTATATTTTTTAGCAAGCAGTATATCATGTACGGTATGGAATAAAGTTTTTTGTTCTTAGCTTTACCAGCTATACGTCACCTTTTTACTGAAATAAACAATAATTACTTGCATCAAGTCCACAAACTGAATCAATATTTGCTTGTCATGTTTCATGGGTGATTGTCATGACTGGGTCACAGGAATCATAAGAATCTGTACATTTTAACAATATTATCTTAGGTTTGTTGACAATACCAGAAACATAAAATAATTCTCTACTTTAAACAAAATGCAGAACTTAATGTCCTATATATAGACTGCAGGACCATTTATATGGTCATAACATGACCATCAAAATAACTGTATTGTGGGAATATCTTTAGAACTTAGTGTCCCAGACACGATTTATTTAGACTGCAGGACAGTTTATAAGGCCATAACGTGACCATCAAAATAACTACAGAGCAAGAATATCAGTTTACTTGCAGGGCATTTAACAAGAAAAGTCTGGAAAGTTGATATATCACTGCCGCTTATGCTACATTTCATAAGGTGTCTGCAATATAACTTCAACTGCTTCATGTTAAAAATGCAGCTTCTGAGGTCTTTGACCTTCATTTAGTGGCAGAAATACTGAAGGCAGTATATCCTTGACATGCGGCTGCATGTGAACTCCTGTTTTCCTCTGACAAATTCTTAAAAGGAAATGAAAGGATGACGTGACACACGTTTACCTGACACAGAAAAATGAGTGTCAGACCCTTTAGGATGAAACATGCAGTAAGAAATGACAAGAGTAAAGGTGCTAGAGCTACATTTGTCAGCTGGGGCAGCACGTAAATTGCCTCTTGTAGAATCAGTAACAGAGTTTAGTGGTATTTTATCAGGTATTAGTATTTTCAGCTTTGTTATGCTTACACTGAGAAGACTTTTGCACTCAATTTTATTTTAGTCAGATTTTTGTATCTGAAATGTCAAGTAGCAACAGTTATTATTACAACATTTGATGTTAACAGAGATTTGCTCATTCACTTGTAGAGGTTTTTAACTATTTTTAGTATATAAAACATAATTTGATAAGCAAGCACACTATCCTCAGACAAAAAAGTGAATCCTTAGGTGTGTAGAAAGTATCCATTTGAAGCTGAAAGTCGAGTCATTAAAACGTTTGACTATTTCATTATATCCTTTTACTGCCTTTATTTTACTGTTAGAAAAACCTTCAATAATAAAGAAGGGAAACAGTTGAATGAAAACTATATAAATGGGGTAACAGCCAAATACTAGTCCTATAGACATTTAAACACAGTACAATGAAAACTATATGAAGCCTTCAGGTATATATAACTTTCATGTACAACTTCAATGTACAATACCTGCAAATAACAGTATACGGTGCAATGCATGAGAGGGTAAGTAAGTCGTAGAGGCAGACTACTAATGTTGACAAAACTTTTACCCTTTATTTCAGAAATTTTGATGATGACACTTAACAGGATCATTTCCAAGTGGCAGAATATAGCTCCTGCTTAGATCGCTATCTGTTCCTCCACATTAAACAACCAAGAGGCAATGATGCCTGCATTTCCAGAAAAAATGTTTTCTCATGAAACTGACCCCATTGGTTGGGTTTATGCTGATCCATTTGTTTCTAGTTCATTGCAATATATTTCTGGAGAAGGGTACGCAACCAGCGTCGTAAAGGTGCTCAAGACATAGAAAACACTTCTGACATAGGCTTTCTCAATATGCAGTTGTCTGACCTATTTCTGGACTTCAGCAACACAACATGTAAAAGGCCTTCTCAACCACTATTCAAAAGGGAATGAACTTGTGGCTGTTCACAAAAATATACAACCAGCAGCCCAAGAAATGCTGAAAACATCTCCGACAACCGTTTGGAGGATATTTATTAAAAAAAAGAAGAAAAAAGAAATGGCCGTTTTAGGAGTTTAAAAGGATATTCAGATATTTTCATGCAGAAATTCTAATAAAGCCAGAGAAAATGGACTGTATGATGTCCCAGTGAAGGCATTCCTGATCTGACTTGTAGGGGATTATCTAAGTATACTCTGATATAGCTTAATGATTAACATTCCAGTTTACATATTCCAGCTAGTCCACCACACACACACACACACACACACACACACACACACACACACACACACACACACAATTTGAAGGGTTAGCAGTAAACCTATTGGCCTGTATTCAGAATGTTGGTGGAAACTACTGACCACAATAAAAATTGAGGCAGATAAAGAGAGCACAAACAACCTCTGATAGCAGGCCTCCACTATGGAAAATCAAGCACAGAGAGGCAGAAACTCTAATTACAGCATTGTATTTTTTCAGGCAAAATGTGGCCACACTACATGTTTTAAGTCAAAATATAAAATTTGGAAGAGTGGAAAATTCATAGATATATCAAAGCACTTTTAACACTGCAAAGTTTATCATTTGTTGTCTTGCATGTTTAACATTGCCCATAATATGAAATAATATATATAACCATAGTGAGTTACTATTTATATCTGTATACTCATGGCTGCCCTGATTCATGACTCTTTTTATAGGAGGTCACTTTAAAATAACATAATGCTGGACAGCCCACAATTTGGGTAGGATCAAGCTTCATAAAATATATGGAAATGTATATTTTACTATTGATTATATTAGCACTATATTTTGTTCTTGGATTATATACATCAACAATTTGAAGTTATCCACCACTCACCGAATTAACTGGTATCTTTTCAGCAGTCAGAATTGCAGTAGATAATTTCTCACTCACACTGCTACAAAAATAGCTAGAATGAACTAAAACAATAAGTGATAAGGTCACACTGCAAAACCAATCAGTAAAAACTAAATGAAAACTCCAGCCAAGATGGAACTTCCAATGAGTGACCTCTCAAACCTCTTCAATCAGAGGCACATGGGATATATGCAAATGACCCTTATGAACACCAGGTGTTTCAACTAATTGGCGATTCTGAATGTCCATGACTTCTTTTGTCTTTTTAATGGACAATTTCAGGCCAATAAAGCCAATCTATGACTTGTTTCGTCATTTTAATGGACAATTTCAGGCATGTGTTTGGTTAAAGATATCAGTCACATTCTGTTCCTATGTAAGCTTTTCATACAACGTATCTTCAGGAGATACTTTAACTCTGACTTTGACTTGTGCATTTCATTCACTAACACACTTGGCCATATGATATGCCATATATTGCATAGGCTACTGATACATATTTACTTTTACTGGATTGAAGCTGACAGCCACATTTTCCACAGTTTACTTTTATTTATTTATTCATTTATTTATTTTAACTGAATAGCTGCAAGATAAGCCTCCCCAAAGCAATCACGATACTTAACATAGCAGGCACCAACAACTGATTTTGTTATTATACAGGATCCTATCAAATGAGCTGAACAGTATCTATAGTAATGTTTTATGACTAAACCCATAAAAAGAATAAAAAAAGATCATGGAATGTATATGATAAAATTGAAAATGTATAATTTGGCATTATGTGTGTATGTGTAATGTGTATGCATACAATGTTGATTTTATGACTGCTAAAACTACTACACAAATATTGTATAGCTATGATAATTCAAAATGTCATATATTTCTTCAAGTGTAATATTTTATTTCTTCATGGTGGATTCACAATTCATATTGCCTTACACATCAAGCTCAGAAATAGTAGATTAACTTATGCAGCAAAATTAAGCAATCTATGATTTGTCATTTGTTTATTCTTTTCCAATAAGTTTAAGTGCAATGTCATATGACAATTTCATTTTCCACTCTTCGTGATAATAATTTTCTTTACTGGCTTACCTACTGCTGTTTCAAATGGGGGTTTAAAGAGTGAAATATACCAATGCAACATTCTGAGAGCAGCAGTAAATGTAAACAATGAAAAATAAATCATGCAAAATGATAGTTCTGAATTGGTGAGATTGTTTTTTTTTAGAATTAGGCTTTATTATGTGAAATTCTGAAAGGCAGTTCAATTAAACTGCAAAATAATAGATTATATCATGTGATACTTATATAAATTATTTACACAGATACTAAATAAGAATATACATAGATTCTGGAATATAGTTATGCATATTTCAAAGTTGTTTGTTCCTTATGGAAGCAGTAGATTCCAGAATAGTTAAAAGGACTATAATTTTAACATTTTGCACAATATAACTGCTAAATCACCATACAGAAAAACAACAAATAACATTAACTTTAGTGGTATAATTATTCAGGAATCCTGGTTGATGCAGTTTAGATTCTTGAGACTTTTCATGAATTTGATAATGAACTTTGCAAGTAGTCATTTTCAAATTTTCTGCTGAGGTAATTTAACATTAGGACTATATGACCACTTTATCCTTCTGTTTACAATATTACCATTAAATCAGACTGATAAACGTCCATCCTTCTTGTCTGACACAGCTCAGATGCATTTTGTTTGAACATATGCCTGCAAATTTATTAGCTGTTTTGTACACAGAGTGTAAGAAGTAATTTGGCAAAACATTCTCAACATAAAGCATTTCCAACATCAACTATGTAAAAATCAAAGCATGTTACAAATTATAATATGGATATTTGTACAATTCATCTTCCTTAAAGAAGTCAGTCCATGTATTTGGGCTCCCATTGAGCCAAGTTTCATTTTCTGCATATAGTTATTTCATTTTATTTTTCATGTAACACTTGTGTTTTCTGTACTATACTGAAGCAAACAGGTACATCAAAATGTGAAGAGTCCTCCACCAAGTTTTATATCTCTGTAAAGTCAATACATTTGTGCAGTACAAACCATGTATCCATGACCTGTTGTGAGCAGCTGCACTCTATTTAAGAGGTATGCAATTATCTTCAGAAACTTAAAACACAGATTTATTAAAAAAGACATCTTTTTCATGGTCTGGATTTAATTATTCTATTGATGCCAGCATATATATATATATATATATATATATATATATATATATATATATATATTTTTTTTTTATCCATATGCTAAAGTTTCCAATCTCAGCAATATTGTGCAGTCAGCATTTGTTTTGCAGATCATGGAATGCAAGTTTTAACTTTAAGTCATATGATTTTAAAGTTAAACACAATATGATCTTTTTTTTATTAACAAAAATAAACTCATATATTGTTCCTATCGATAAAGACATCAAAAACTTTATTTTTTCAAATTTTGTGAAACTTTATTGATGGTAGTTGTTAAACTGAGCATACTGCATGCACATATGATGACAGAGAAAGCCTGGTCACAAACACTTCTTTATAGCAGATTTTATAGCAAGTTGTCAGGTTCACAGCAATGAGTTGATAATTTACTAACGTGCACACCAGGTGACGTGCACAGTACACATGAAGATAAAAGAATCTGCAGCAAAACTGTACCATAACAGCTTTAGTCTGCTTTCTTTTTTTATTTAAATACAAAAACAAAGAGACCTCTGACAAATACCCCAACTTAGGCTAACTTGTAAACAGACCAACATATGAATGAAGTGTATACAGAGACAAGCTACAGTTTTTCAAAGGTGCCAAGAGCTAAGCTTAACAGCTTGCTATTTGTTCACTTCTGAAACCTAAATAAACCGGACAGGAAGCATTTCACTTGTAGTCGATAGGTTTTCTTTTGTGTTTATGATTTTTGTGCATTTTATTTTGTTTTTCTCTTTTATGGAGAGAAGGCCTACTGTAACACTGATATTTGTATTAATTTTCAACAACCACCAGGCAACAAGCTGCCTTCCATTGAAAAATTGCAGGTTGCTTACATGACATATTAATGTTTCAAAAGTATTAATTTGATGAAAATACCAATATTATTCTCTCTACTTAATGACTGTAGTGCTTGAAAAAATGTATATATATTTATATATATGTGTATATATAAATCTGAATGTGATTATCATGTAATTCCATAAAAATGATACATTTCTCTAATAGTTTCTTAACTAGTTAATTCTAAAATGTCATAGGTTTCTAGAACATTAACTCCACTGCACAGATGTAAATTTTATACATTTTACAGGTACAAATAATCTAGATAATTACTTTCTTTCTGGATAAGAAAAAAATGAAAAGAAAAAAAAATAGAAACAGTGCTTTATCATTTTTTTTATAATGATCCCGCCCATAATATAAAAAAGTCAGCAATGATAACAATAATTTATTTTATTGGAAGAATTATTAAAAAATAATGCTTACTGTTGGGTTAACTAGGAGGTTTTGTTTATATAACTAGTTGGGGACAAACAGTTAAACACTAGCAGAATTTTTACTTTTATTCCTTTAAGGATGCCTGAACAGCTTGTATGCCAGTTTATGTACAACTGTCAGATCAAACACTCTCCAATGATAGCAGAACCTTTGGCTTTGAAATAAAATAGCAAATAACTTAAGACAGCTGATAAATACAATATGTGGTGCAGTGGTACCCCTTTTATCTTTTTTTTTCTCTTCTACCTTTCTTTACACTCCTTTTGCCCTTCCCATGACCCATCTGTTCCTTCAATACTGAAAGAAATGTAAATGCAGAAAAATGACTACTATAGTCATTTAAAGTTATACAAAAAATAATAACCCAGATAGCTTAATATTGAGCACATATGATCCATTTACATGATACAGCACTCTTAATTGTGGCTTAAAACAAAGTTTTATTCATTTCTAGCAGCCTTCTAAATCAACCACATAAATTTCTATTGCCACAATCAAACTACAGAACCTTCAGAAAGTAAAGACCCACAATATTAAAATACACAGAACAAAATATTTGAGGTATAATATAAAAAATGTGTTTTTGTCTCTTTAAAGTTCCTAAAATGATGTACTACGGCATGTATTGCAATACCCAGGCCTTGGAAAGCTTCTTTTTTCCCCCAACACTGGAAGGTTTTTATGTTTTTTTTTTTGTTTTGTTTTTGTTTTCATTTAGTATGGAGCAAAACGGCTGTATCCCCCTCGGTATATACTAGCCTGTAATGAAGAAAGAACGAGACCAACGTCGTCAGCATGGCTTCTAGTCTTGGCATCAGTCAAGGGTGCAAATGCATTCTGAAACAAAGCAATTTAATTGATTGTATTTAAATGTCTGCATTCATCTATATGCTGCTTGCATTTCAAACCCCTCCCGTCCCAAGATTACTGACAGAAAAGACAATAGTCAGGCATTGCTGCAAAGCTTTCCTCAGTTTAAGGACTGTAGCTGCATTGCAGTGATCTTGCAGTGGATTCCTCAGTCATGGATCAGGAGTCTAGATTATTATCTGTGTCCATCCTGATGCTGCTGATGCTACTCTAGACCAAACAAATTCACCGTACTTTGGTCTTATTTACAAGATATTGAGGGGAAACTCATTTAGAACATAGCATATGCTACTACTTGAGACAAACACCATTGCAACAGAAGATTATGGTTAATCTTAAGACATATTTCAAGTATGTTTTTTTTTTTTTTTTTTTTTTGCTTTTATTACAGAGAAGCCCAAATCCAAAATTTTAACTGGTGAATACAGGCCACTGTAGAGAAAAGTAGAACTGTAAATTTCATCAGATATATTTTCTCTACCAATAAAATACTGTTTAAACTGACATGCTATAACCAAACAGTGTGTTTCTTGTAAAATTTTACTTGTCTTTCTATAACTTAGTCTTCTCCATAGAGTACATACCCTTGGTCAATGGGTTTTAGCACATCATTACTGTGGGACAAAATTCATATACTGATGGTATGTGCTGTTCTGTTTTCACCATGATTAATCCTTCATTTGGAAAAAAACAAGAAATGTTAAGATTTTTCCAGTGTTTACTTCTTCTGGAAAACTCTATACTCTGTATATGAAAATGTTACCTTCAACGCAATCTTACACACTTTTCTATGATTATCAGCACTAGAACATGTGCTCTCCATGAATGAAATATGCCATTCATTTCAATTTAGATAATTGAAAATAATCTTATGATCAAATCATGTGATACCTGCACTGTGCAAGCATTCTCTTACACTACAGCATCCAGAATAAACATGAGACATCGTGTCCCAGCCGCCTTGAAGGTATCCAGTCATACCAGATTTTTCATCGTGTCTCATCTCAATGGAATAGTCTACCAAATGTCATTATGTTCACCACTTCCTTGATACTTTAATACTGATAATCATTCCTACCTCCTAGAATCAATAACTCACAATTGCTTTGAAGTGCTATGGACTGCAGAGTTTGGGCAACTGATATAAATCACTGACACAACTGATACATGCATTCGCAGTCTTAATGCAATTCTCATAATGGGAGGAAAAAAAATTAAATACACTTTTGCATAAATAGGATATACAGGTTGTCTGTAAGGCAGAGAAATAATTAATCTACTTGGTCCTATCTGCCTCCACAGTATATGCCATTCTGATACTTTTGGACTAATAATTTGGAGTCAGACTAAAGGCAATAACAATATTTAGAAATTGCTGTGTTAACTCTAATGTCTCTGTATCTTCCTATTTTTTTCTGAAAGTTTGGTTTAGAATATATTAATATGTTTCCTGGGAAAGTTGCATATAATGCAGAAGTCAATCTTGGACTTGCTGAAAGTGTCTTTGGTACGTGTTGTTCATATCACTCAGAATTCAAATACTGAAGCAGTCTGAACATGTGATCTGAACACCATTGGTATTTCCATCAAATAGTTCCCAGTGCCACAAAGGTCTGACTACAAGATCTGATAAGATCATGCCAAAAACACAGAAGCAGAATAATTTGAAACTCATATTTAGAAAAGTATAAGTCTTAGTTATAGATCCACATTAAATCTACCTCCAAACATAGGTCCAGTTTCCTGTACCACAACTTGGTCATTGCAAAAAAATATATGTATAAAACATTTTATTTTCTAATTGATATGCAATCATACAATTGTTTGAGGGAAATAAGAAAAATTGGACTGTTGAAAAGAACTATGAATATTATGCCAGTAGGCGTATTTATTTCATGAACGCAATCAAAAAACATAATAGCAAAGAAGTAGCGAACTTAAGTTTTGGAGTTACCTTTTCAGGGATTTTCTTTATAAACCATTTAAGCAAAGATAATTTATCACCCACCTTGTCTCAAATTCAAAATTTTATTTTCAGGTATATGTTGTATTCCCTAAGTCTACACGCATATTTTTTTTTTTCTGAAAAGATTTATGCAATATTAAGACATGAGCATCCCTGAGAATAAGCTCAGACAACATCAGTAGGAGGCTTATTACAACATATGAGGTCTCAAGTATGTATTTTAGTGTCCACAATGTCTGTACTTGACAAGCTATGAATCAGCCTTGGCAGGCTTTTTTATGTCCAAAAAGGAACTTGTAACCAGGTTTGGGAAATCTGTGATTCATTCATATGCCCTTTAGGTATTATTTCCTGTTTAAAATCAATTCCATGTAATAATTCTAAGAAAAGGGGAGCATTTTCACAGCTACAAGGCCTATCCTCATGTGGTTTACAGAAAATCAGTTTTACCATGTGTTACATGTATCTCTGGTCAGTCTGTAAGTGCCAGGGAATTCAGACGCTAATAATGTGACCAGCGAATGTAAATGTCAGAATGGCCTGCTTGTACCTTGCACACAAAGGTATTCCTGTTTCTAACCCCATCTGAAATGATGTTCTTCAATATGGGCACACCCCAAACTTCTGCCCTAGGTCAGGACATCATTTCTTCTTTTGATTCCCAGCTAAACTGTTCTTACGCTGCTTTTGTATAACAAAAAAATAGAATGCTGCTAGCAGCAAAATATTGCTTTGTCTTTCTGTTTCAGTTTGTGTGCATGTATAATCAGATAAGTCAAGCGAAACAGCAGTAGATGAAAATTACATTGTATACCCTATTTTGAACGGTGTTGTATACTAAGTCTGTTTAATTCCAGCTCTGTTTTTTCTTCTCGGTCTTGTTTTGCAGACTTCATGACAACCGATGTTTGTACCCAAACGTTTCTTTTTTTGTATTCTTTTCCTCTGTCTCTTCTCTCATTTCCTCTGCTGAATTTTTTCTTCCCCTTGGCTGTATAATCTGGTATCCTCCCTTTATATCCTGTAAGGTATTAGCTGTTAAGGAGAAGTGCTAGTTATTCTATGACTTTTATGAGGGTATCCATTTTCTAGCAGAGTCTGCTGGTTTTTCATTTCCTTTCAAATCTTCTCTCATGTGAAAATGGACCAACTGCAATACACACAGTTCAGTTTTCTTGCATGCAATGTCCCACAGTTTAAAAGATGCATTTATAATCTATGGCTGCTTTAAAGCATGCCACATGCATAATATTACGGAAGCACTAACCACAACTGTGTTTTCCTGAGCAAATTTTTGTGATGCCAAGGGCATATTTTGTGCTGGAAACAGTCCTTTTTGAATATCTCTCTTACTTTTTTTTCTTTCCCCTTCTCCTGAGACTGGAAATAACAGTCCTGGATTAGGAGAACTAAGTGTCTAGTTTTATACCAATTGCTTATCCTGGGGGAGGTGGTTTCCAAGTGGTGGGAAGCTCTTTCTGTTACCCTCCTATCAGCATGTTGGTTTTAGCTAATTCTATGTATTCCTATCTATCTGTCATGGCAATATATGCATTTTCATATACATTTCCCTATCACTATTCTGACAAAGGTAATTAGGGTGTTGATGATGGTCAAAGGTAAACAAATAAGTAAAACAATAAAAAGAAATCAAACAAGCAGGTGGAGAATCACATGTGATGGTGTGAACACCTTTGTAGTCACCCTTGAAAACTTTCCTCCCACAGGATCCTAGCACCTCAGCATTAAATCCCAAGAGCATGACTCTATGGAGAAGACAGTTTTGAGCACAAATATAAATTGCAAGCAAAATTTCCTCAGTTTTATCCCTTTTGAAGACCACTGCATGCAGTACAGGCAACGATGAAATGCTAATGGCCATGGGTAACCTGTGAGACGATGATTCATCACATTGCAAACAAACTTAAGCTTGATTAGATGAAAATGCAAATCCACATAAATGCATGTGTAAGGCTAAATGTATAACAGTGAACACACATGGAATACATATTTTATTACATTGCATAATTCAGAACTTTCAAGTTTGATTCTGGTATGATGTAATCTTGAGATAGTGAGACTTGATTAGACAGATTTTAAAAGCTAGGCAATATAAAATTCTGTGCAAGGTAAATTGACTATAGTTATTATTCTAGCTGCATCTTGCTATGTACCTACATGCAGCTGTAATACAATATGTCATATTAACATCTCTGTTCTCTGCATTTCTGTAACAGATCATGGAAATTAAATGATTATTGAGCAACTAAAGTGGCTAATTTTGTGAAGATTTGACATTGTTCTGCACTCATAGTAATTATCAATTTCTGCCAGAGAGTAAGGATGCATATGATTTTAGATACAGTAATAAAAGCCAATTAAAATTCAGGTGATCATGTTAAGGCCGAGTGTGTGCCAACATCCAGTTTTGTTGACATCACAGAATTACAAATGACCAAATATACACTTTTACATTTGGGTCATACATCTACTGTAGAGTATAAGAGATGGATTATAAGAGATCATTAAAAAAGAGTCATGTTAAGATAATATTGCAAAGTTAACCATGATCTGTTTCCTTGCATAAAATAAACCACCTGGTACTCTTTCTTTAATGAAAAGGTTGCAGTGTTAATTTTCAGAAATCTCAGTGAAATGTTTTCTAATTTCAAATGGGCTGTTATGAATAATAAAACCAATTTCCTAAATCCAGAATCATCTGAGAGGTCTGCTTCAGATTTCAATGAAAATTGATGCATTTACTCCTGTGCTACACCATAGAAGGACAGGGAACAGGTATATGCTTTGCCTCCATATGATTCATTTGACAATAGACAAACATAGGAGCGTTCATGTATGCCAGTCACTGCTGAAAGTTGGACTTGCTTCTGGCATCACTGTGACAGCTTTTGTGCTTTGCCTTGCAACTCTGCTGGATCAGTGATGTATTTAATTATCAAAATGACTAATTATTCCATTAGAAGAAGAGCTCAGCTAGGTGATACTAGCAAAATTAGAAATATAATAACTTACATGCACTAGATTGCCAAGAAATTAAGACATTTATCAAGTTTACTGGGAGGATTAATGTGGCATTTTAGCTGCCGTTAGCACAAGAGACAAATTCAATTAACTTAAAAATGAGGAGACATCAGCTGTGATCAAATCCATGCAGAGGGAAGCAATAAGGGAGAGAAAACAGATCTGAACACTTACCACGGCACCAACGCCATAGGCTGCGGCTGGAGCAAGTGCGTGGTGGTAGGGGTCTGCAGCATAAACTCGTCCGTAACTGCAAGAAAACAATCACAATCTTGGTTTAGAATAGTTTAATTAAAACAAAAATACTGTATCAAGATTATCATTAAAGCTAAGGGTATTTGTTTGAGATTTAATTTCACAAGTAATTAAATAAGTCATTTACATTTTTTTATAAAAGTTTATATACCACTCTAACATGGTAACTCACATTTATTTATTTTTTATTCATAAAACATTTCATTATTCTTTACATATGTCATCTGCAAACATAACACAACTATTATTTTTGTGGAACTATTTAAATAAGACTATGTATTAGCATGTGAAGCTAAATGTCAAATGTCTAGCAATACCATGATGTGTTAATTAAATCTGCTAGTCTAAAGTGCCAAAATATTACTAAAGTCGTCCCATGTATTCTACTTTTCATGTTATAATACAATTTTTTGTCCTGTTACACATGCAATCAATCCAAATAAAATGAAAAGCATTCTCCAAAGGAATACAAATTAAATATCTTTATTATTTTTCTTGAAATGTCTTTGTTGCTATTTTCTGAAGTAGTGCGAAGTGTTTTGTAAACATTATTCACTTGATATGAAGGCTGAATCACCTTTGATGATACATTGTAAAGCCCTAACAATTAGACAATGAGCTCAAATAACCAGAAAAACTGTTAGGGAGGCAAGGTAAGTTATGTCAAGCTTATGTTGTATGTCAAGAAGTCATGCCTGAGGTGATAAACTTTCTCACTTAGATTCACAAGCTCATAAGAAAAGAAACAGATGTAATTCTCTTGGCAGAGCTAGGCTGGACATAATCTTAGGCAATAATTAGGAAGTAAGCAATACTAGAGAGAACTGTAGAAATTCAAGTTAAAACACTTGGCATGAGGGAGAGAGGTAAGAGGCCGGTTCCCAAAGTGCAGTACAAAAGAAAACAAAGCCATCATAGTCAGCAGAAAGCTAGACAAGGTATAGATGAGGACAGCTCACAGGAGGCAGTACATGCAAGAGGAAGTGTGACAATTCTGACAGTCAGTGTATGACTGAGTATGCGGAGAGTATAGTGGAGGGCTGTGACACAGAATGAAATAACAGCGTGATTGAAGTTGAACAGACTTTGTGTGGCACACCCAGAATATGATCAGCACAGGTTCAGCCAGAACACATCACAGACATTCTGAAAATCTGAAAAATTTCTGTCCGTTACTCTTTCATCAGGAAATCTGACGTCACAATTCAGATGTAATATATTCATATCAACCAAACTTCACAAATCGGTGAGGTTAGCCAGTATTTCTACATGCACATATCTTCACAACCCACTTTTTTCAGGCCATGGGAACACTTCAAAGTGCAACGATTCATAATACAATAATCTGAATAATGTGTGCGCAAAATACCAAATGCTTGTACCAGCTGTTTGTTGCAACAAATGAGAAAGCATGGGAATTCTGTGTCAACATTCTAGTACTCCAGAAGCCAGTATGTCCGCAAAAGTTGTCAGGCACATTAAACCATTCAAGGCATTGCCTGGCTTCAGGCTTTTTATTAATAGGAAGAGACACCACTCTTTTACAGACCAACTAAATTCATCCCAAAAGTCCATGCCTAACATCTGGGAAGTGCATATAATGTGCTAATATAATAGGTGAGTCCATTTGGCATTTATTGTGGACATGGCTCCACATGGACTTCTTGATCATCACCACAAGCACAGACCACAAGGCTGTGCTAGACAGTGTAAACAGAACACAATACATAGGGCAAAGCAGAAGCAGTAGATAGGTTATGCAGTGTACAGGGTTGGTGAGGACTGGGTGAAATAGAAGGGCACAGTATACATTTGGTTACACATAGAAGCTGTGTGATTTTTCCTATGTTTTTTCTTTGATAAGTAAGTATGCAGAATCTAATGACCCTTTTTTCATCCTTGATATTAATGAATAAAAAGGTAGTCTTGCATGTGATACTCTAATATGAAATAGTAAAACAAAAGCATATTAATACTTAGATTTCATATACTGAAGAAATACTTTGAAAGTTGTGCACTTTATTTACAAAGTGATTGCAACCAGAACAAATTGAGGTGACCTGTTTATAAACTGTATGATCTAGGGTATCCAAACCAGGAGACCAAGCTCATGGCAATATTATGAATATTTGAAAGCATTTACTCCTTATATTCCTAAATAAAGGAGATATCACACTGACAAGAAATTTCCCATTGTTCCTTGGTATTTAATTCACAGATGTAGAACAATCTTACATGTTAGGCTAATAAATGGAGAATGCCTTGATGTTGCTGTACAGTGAGTGCTCTGGAGTCGGAGAACAAGCAATAATGTGTGGATGGATATCTAGTTTCTAGTACGTGATCTCATCTTTAGTGCAGTAAATACAGTAAAAACGTCAAAAGTAACTTTATCATTTAGATTTACACAAGAGTAGAATAAATGGGATTCCGTGCAATCAGTTCATCGTGGGATAGACAAAAAAGAAACCACATACATAGAAGACATAATTTAAAACAACATATAACAACAATACTACCACCATCTTATAAACCAACTCTACACTTAAGTATATGGCTACATATATTCCTAGAGAAACACACTTATTAAGATACTAAAACACATCTAGCAGTAAAGTTGCAGTAATAGTATTGCATATGAACCATGTACCACATTATGGGTGAACAAGCACACAGCAGTTTTACAGCTGAAGAAAAAAGATACTACACCTAGGTTAGTAGTATAAATTATAATGGCTATAAAATAATACTGCACAGTGAATTGTAATTTTAGAGTTAAGAAGTCTGATCACCTTCAAATTGAATCTAGTTGCCCATGAATCGAATACTGCGGTATCTTTTACCTGATGACTGGCTCATAAACAGATTATTTGCATGATGAGTTGCATCATTTAGTATTTTGCTGACTCTGTTTAGGCTCCTCGTTGTATAAAGATCCTGGATTGTAGGCAGACTAATACCAGTTATCCTCTCGACAACTCTCATCACTCTCTGTAGGGATTGCTTATCTGCAACTGAACAGCTCCCATACCATACTGAAAAACTGGATGTTAGGATGCTTTTGATTGCTGCTCTGCAGAAGGTGGGAAATACTGACAGTGGTAGTTTCACCTTTTTGAGACTTCTCAAAAAGTGGAGATATTGGTGTGTTTTTTTCTCTATGTGGCAGGTGTTTCCAGACCAAGAGAGATCATCAGGGATATGAACTCTGAAGACTTTGATACTGCTTACCCTTTTCACCATCTCACTATTGATCAGGAGTGGTGTATGGAGTGTTTCTTGCACACCAGGCAATCAGTGTGTTAACCTCTTCTCTGTATGCACTCACAAATAAGGATGGGCATTGATCTTAATGAAGCAACTTTAAAATTATGAGCACATTACTAAAGTAGATCTACATGTGAAATGGGACCTCCCTGCCTTTTTCTCATGAGAGACACCACTGGTACTGGTGTTGTACAACCTCTTAGCACAAGTCAATGACTCTTCCATCAGTTATTCACAAGTCTGAATATAGGAGTTTATGGAAAAATTTAGGAAAGATAAGGTTCAATGTGCCTGTGTCTCTACAGTGCATGGCTAAAAGCTGTTACAAAATGAGCGTGAGTGCCAAGCACGATCAGCTTATAATGGCATGAATAAACAAAGTCCATATGGCCACTGACCAAAACAGCATGATTCAAGGTTCTTACTGAAATCAGAGGTCTAGAAATGGATTAGTTCTTCCTCTAATTTCATTAGAGTTTAACCAAAGCAATTCCATCTCAGATCACAATACATGCCAAAAATAAGTGCAGAGATATTTCAATAATTCTGTAAGAAATGCAAATGTACTTATGTTAGGTGTTTTTGTTTTTCAATTTTATTTTACCTTCAAGCACATTTTTGGGTACCTTATACTCAACATATTTAAGTAAATTTCCTATAATCAAATAAAGTATAGAAAACTAGCACTATACTGATGTTATTATACTAACTTTTTAACCTCACTGGAGACAAAGACACTGGAACACAGATGTGGTGTAATGCCTTTTATTGGACCAACACAGTCTTTGAAATTAGTCGAGCTTTTCAGCTGGCATGAGCCCTTCATCAAAAATTATTAAGTTATTGATGTTAAATACAATGCTTAAATACCTACTTGTGCCTAGAAAGGGGAGTAGACAATGGTATATTTCGATAAGTTTCTATGTCTTTGCAGCTAATCTTTGTGGGACTGCTCTGTAAATAAGCCTTTGTGTAATATTCCTAACCATGTAAAAAAACACAAATAAACTAACAGTAAGGTAAATGAGCATTGCTGTAAGAAGAAATCTTTATAGTGGAATTTAAATGTTTACACTGCCATTTTTTTTTGCTGCAAATTTTGATATGTTAATTGTTTGTAGGACTGTATAAACTTAAATCATACTACTTCCTACACATGACAAGTGCGTATACTTATGTAAGCCAGTCTGAGAAATTATGCCTGCTACAATGTTTCTGAACACCATAATTAGTTAATTTGGTTATAAATATACAGATTATTTATCTTTCATTTTTATTTAAAATTGTAAATACTACAATTGAATGGAATCCATTAATAACTTCATAAAATATATGTTTGCAATATAATATTGCTCTAGATATTGAAAAGCAAATGTTTTGTTGTTGTACTGCAAACTAAAATGCTGTAAAAGGACAACTACAAACAACAATTTGCATAAGAATATTTGTGTTTCTCAATATATTATTAATTCTTTAGTTTGAGCTACAAGAATGAAAATTCACTTTCTGATTTGTAACAGAAAATAGAATAGTGCCTCATGACACTTCAGCATGTTGACGATAGATCCTGTTTATTATTTCTGTCACCAGCATTTAATGGGTTAATGCATCATCCTTTGACATAACACAACCAAGGGCTGACAGAGATACAAAAGGTCAGGTGTCAACAAGATGAGATCCTACTCTGGGTTATATAAAATGTCATTGGGAAGTGACATTTTTTCAACAACAGCCATGAAGTTGTAATAGAGGAAGAAGCTAATCTCCCAAAAGTTTCTTTTCCTTATATGTTACAATGAATGTTAACTCTTCTCTTGTTAAAATATGTACAGTGTGTCTAATTTCCAAACATTATTTCACTGTGACTTTATTTGCGGTATATATGTGAACTTTCCTGATATCTGACATATTTTACATATTTACAAGAGGATGTAATGCACATTCCTCACATAAATAAACTGATACTACTGTTTTATATGTTGTTCTGCTAATAATGCTAAAAGGCAAGGGGATGCACTTTGGAAAAATAAATAACAATACCATGACAGAAGTACAACACTGTACAAAGCAGTGTTATAAACTGTGATCATTCCATGTCTTTTAGTAGATATTTTTCTTTTAATTTTTGCATAACATCTCTTAAAATGACGGACGCTGCCCTTACCCCCTGCTGCTTGTATATATCAATGCTGAAGCTGTTGTATTCAAGATAAAGGGGGAATTTTGCAAAACAGGATTGGTATTAGTATACAATTCAGATCAATCATCGTTTAGTGATCATTCTTTTCAATAGCAATTAATCACAGCTTCTTGACTGCACTTTTCATTCACAATCAATCACAGTTTAGTGATCATAGTTTTCAGTAGCAATCACTTCTACGTCATACTTTTTCCCGGTACTCATAGAAAACTGTAATATGCAGATTGAATTAAAACATTATATTCTATCCCTGTGGTTCAGAGACATTTCTGCTACCAGTGCTAATTGGTTAGTGTGGCTCTGACAATTAATGTGACACTGAGAATAGCCAATTAAGAGACAAGTGAAAGCTGCAATGGGGAACATCTCATTAGCATTTAATTACTATGCCTTTAAATTGAACATGGTACTGTTACACCTGACCACACTCAAGCCACCCTTACCAACACACATGTTTTTTCAGGTACCTCCCAACACACAGATTAGACACACATACCCACACGCACACACACACACACACACACACACACACACACACACACACACACACACACACCCACACACACACACACAGACACACACACACACACACACACACACACACACACACACACACACACACACACACACACACACACACACACACACACACACAGCTGTCAGTACCAGTATCAATACACATACACAATCCTCACACGTTCTTGAACACACACATAACTTGTGTCACTTCTGTGGACGAACACATTAATTTGCATTAACTACTCCACTGAACTGAAGCATTTGGAAACACATTGGTAAGTTTGATGATCCTCAGCAGTACAACCAGTGGTAGGAGTGCAGTATCTGAATTGCTCAAGCTAATGTCACTGCAGAAATGTGCAGTTAAGGCTTCCACAACATAGTAGTCCTATCTGAATCATGGGAGCAGTGTGGAACACCATGTTAAACAGGAATAGTGAAGAAATTCATAAAATAATTATCCTTGCTTGACCTTCGTATAAAGATATAAGGGATTCAAATATTTGGAATCAAAGTATTTACTTGTAACTATATTTCCTACTAAAGCTAAGGCTGATATTCACAGTCAAAGTGTGAACGATTTAGGGGTACCCACTCTGTCTACTAATGAGCATAGCTAGGCAGTGATTCAGTGAGGCCATTTATGGTAACATGCTATGGCTATGAATTATTGTAAGCAAATTAACTGTAACAAGCTGGAAATAAGAAATTATGTGAGATGGAAAATGCTAATGAAGCCTACTTGAGATTCATAGTAAAATTGTCATGGCCTCCTCATATTCGTTCTTAAAAACGTTGCAGAGCATATGATATCTACTTTGCAATCTGTGTAGATGCTTGGTGACCCTGTAAAAAGGAATTAAAGACGTCCTTTCTCTGTTCCAATGCCACAGTCAAACATCACCTACCATCCTCGGGAGGAAAAAAGCTACGTAACACAACCCCCATAATAATAATATTACACATGCAGAGTCCAGCCAAGTAAAGTTATGCTGAAGTCATGTTTGTGCTAACATTAATATATCTGGGGTCCAAATGGAGAGATTATAAAATCAGCAAGCAAAGGAGAGTAGTATTGCTGGAACTGAATTCATCCTCAAGTCTTGGTGAGTACCTCACAAGGTGGATCCTGTTTTTACAAAATCTCACCAAGACAGCACCGATATATACACAGAATTTTATATAGCATATATTATGGACATAAATAGGTAAAAAAGACAGCTGGGTGCACAAGTCCCAGGATAAGGAAGTGTCCGATTCTGGTATGTGCACTGATTCCAGGACTGGAATAGATGACAGTGTAGAATCCTCAAGACATGGAAACATTCCTACAAATGGGATTAGGCCAGACCCAGGGGGAGGATGGCAACCCATGTAGAAGGCAGCAGTAATTCACAAAAATACAAAAACTGACAGGCCAAAGAAAGAGCCATAAAAATGATAGAGTGGACTACTGAGGATGAGAAAGAAATTATATATTGGAACAGATTCATGAAAAAAGAGTATATAAACCAAGATATTGTGGGACATTTGGAAAAAGAAGTGACTGAGGAAGTGCAAAAATATAAAAAACAAATCCTAGAGATTTTGAAAGGTATAAAAATAAATGTGAACATGGGAAAGGAAGAAAGATCTCACATGGTGCAATATTTATGTGGTGCAATATTTATGCAAAGGAGAAAGCCAAACTAATCAATACAAGAAAGCAGTTCCTGAGATATTTGAAGACAAATACAGACAAATGTATGTACCCACATATGGAACATTTCACAATATAATAAATAAGATCATGCAGAGAGAATATAGAACAGAAGATTAGTAAATTTGAAGTTAAACAAATAGAAGCTGGAGTTATGGGATACCTGCAAAGTCTCAGATTTAGTGTAGAACGTCTAACACAGGTTAAGTCCTAGCATGACATAACAATGAGTTCCCAAAGTATGAAGAGACACATGCAGTGGGAGTCATTTGAAGAAGAAGTATGGACATGGAAAAGAAACATAGATTTAATATGGTGCAATATTTATGCAAGCAAGAATCCAAAACTAAACAATAAAAAAGGAGCACCAAAGATATTTGAAGAGAAATACAGGCAAAGGCATCTGAATATGGAAAATGTCACAATACAAAAAATAAGAACACAAAGGGGGAAAGCAGCAAAGAGGATTGATAATGGAGAAGTTAAAGAAATTTAAACTGAAGTTGTGGATTACCTGCTAAGTGATGGACTTAATTCATTAAATCAACTCTGGTAATGTCACAGGATGATGGAACAATGAGTCCCAAATTAAGGAAAGACAAGAGGTACTGGAAGTATCTGATCACTTGCCACATGAAGGTACTGCAAAGGTTTCTGTAGGAAACCAATACAAAAGTTCAGCTGGAGTTGCACAGCAAAGGAATGGATCAGGAAACAGTGGCAGCTCTGACATAGTCAGTGTTGTGAAGTAATAGGCCATTGAGTTCCCATATGAAAGAACAACGGATGACGCAGGATGCAGATGACCAGAATATGTCACAGGAAATGTTCTGGAACTTTCTGTAGAATGCTCTCAGGAAATAGCAAACAAAGCATGTGCCATCAGTTTAGAAGAAAATGACCTAAGGGAAAAGTTGTTTGATTTAATAGATATGGTTAGACATATTAAGATTGATGAAAGAAATAGATTACTGAAATTCAGTGAGCCCAAAATGTTATAAGTCTGATAAAACAAGTGAACACAGTAATCAAGATTACTAACAGAAATTCATGTGATGTAACAGAAGTAAATAGAATATATTACTGTGCAGCTAAATTACTAACAGACAATTTTACAACAAAAATACAGGGCAATAGGGGAAAGAATATGAAGAAATAAAGTGCTGTCATGGAAGTATCAAAAAGAGAAAACTATAAAGCAAATGGCAAGAAGTATTACTGTTAAAAGAGTATAGAAGAGGGAACAAATACAAAAAAATAGAAAAATAAATGTGATAAAAGCAATGCACAGTATCATATCAGGTCTATGGCTATTAAAAACATAAACCATCGAACGGCTAAATATCGTATGGAAGACGTTGTTATGGATCATTACTGAATATGAGTAACTGCGTCGTCCACCCCCACATGAGGAGGACTGTGCTGCCACACCCCCTAACTATATATACCAACTCCAAGAATGCACTACAGTGGGAAATAGGGCAAATTTAAAAGGTTTCCTTCACTTACCTTATGTATCACATTACCTCCAGGTTGTTGGCCAACTATGGCCATGCAATGAATTTTTTTTCGCAGTTATTCATGTTTGGTAATATGTTTTCCATACGATATTTAGCCATTCGATGGTTTATGTTTTTGATAGCTGAACAGAAAACTTGTTAGAACAGACAAGGATCTATCATACACTGTTGCAAATAATTAACTAAAGATATCAACAAAGGCAGAAAAAACTACAAAGATAAGTAGAGAAATACAAAAGGAAAGATTAAAATAAGCAATTCATTGATGACCCCAAAACGTTTTATACAGAATTGTGAAACAAGTCAAAAGGAATTGAAACATCAGCAAAAAAAGAAGAAATAGACACATTTGTGGCAAAATATCTATGAAGATCCTTGGGAACATAACAAAGATGCTGAATGGATAGAAGAAGTAAAATAAAGAGAAATAAGTTCAAATATACAGGATACAAAATGGGATGAAGCACCAGCCAGAGAAACTGAAAAAAAATAGAAAACCTTCTAGTTACAAAACCCCAGGAGTAGATGCAGTATCTAACTTCTTGCTAAAAGTATTAATGTCTTTACATAAAGATTTATCCCTGAGTAAGAACTACTTACATGCACAGCCTGAACAGACATCAACTTGGTTAACAACAGGAAAAGTGATACTCCATCTTAAGTGTGAACCTGCAAAAGCTATCCTAAAAATTATAGACCAATAACTTAGCTTCCAACAATGTATAAATGACAACAGAGTTTATAGTTATTTAGAAGAAAGCTCACACATAGCAATAGAATAAACGGTTAACAAGAGAAAGTCATATGGAACAAATGATCATTTTTTGTTTAACAAAGTTATAATGTTGAATTGTAAAAAGGTGAAGAACCTAAGTACAGCATAGCTAGATTACAAAAAAGCATTTGACAGCATCCCACATTCATGGATAAAGGAGTGTTTACAAATGTATAAAATACACCCTACATTGATCGAATATATTACAGTAACTAAGAAACAGAGGCCAATCACTTTGCAGTTAAGTCATGATGAAGGACAATTTATTATTCTAGGGATAAAAATTCAAAGGGCAATATTCCAGGGTAACTCTTTGTCACCGTAGCTCTTCTGTCTTACCCTTAAACCATTAAACTGTCTGCTTATCTTATAAGGTCATGGTTATAATTTTGTTCCCAGAAGACAAAAAGTTTAGTATTTTTATCTTCTTTTTGTGGATAATTTAAAACTGTAGAGTTTATCAGATCTGTAGCTGAAAATACAACTAGAAGTTGTGAAAACTTTTTCAGATGATATAAGAATGCCAGAGCATATTATTCTTGCCAGAACATATTCCTGTTTTCTTGTATTTCTCATTGTGGGAGGCACAGTGGTTAGCATTGTCACCTCACAGCAAGAGGGTCTCCAATTTGATTCTTGGCAGGGGTGCCCTCTTTGTGGGGTTTGCATGTCCTCCCTACATTTACATGGGTTTCATCCCACATTTCAAAGACATGCATCTGGAGTGTTTCTCCCCAGCCTCTTCTGAAAATGGGCTGTGTTCTGGTCAGAATTTCCCGGTAAACAAATAATAAATAAACTACAGTAATTCCAGGTAATATAGTCCTGTCATATAAATTCAGGTTCCTTGATGTTTTTAGTATGCAAATTATGTTTTTTTTTTCATTTATCTATATGAAACATATTAATATGCCAATGTCAAAAGTGCCTTATCTGTGTAATAACTTTCACCTTAATTCTTATCCCTTAAGAACTTTATACTTTTGTCATAGGGAGGCTTTTTTATCAAAAAGACTCTGCATTTCAATAGTGAGTGTGAATGACCTCTATTGATCTTATTTGTATAAATATATAGTCCCTCTCTTGGCTGATTATCACTGCACTCAGTTGAACCCTGGGACTGTGAATACTACCATAAAAGAAGACATTTATACTTTTTCCTAATTTTTTTTTTTACCATAGATTATTTAAAATGTCTGTTGCAGTTATTTGATATAGTGGAGTCTTTATTCATTTTATTTAAACATGTGTTATTTGGATAGCTGGGTGGGTCCAAAGACCACTTCAACCATTCTGGTCAACTGCGACTGTACAAATACACCAAAAGTAATAACAGTAATGTGCTAAATCAAAAAAATCTTGCTTTTTTCCCACTTTCTGAAATTTTAAAAAAAGTTCAGTTACAGATTTGCTGTTCTGAACTGTTTGTAAGTTTCTTGGAGGCCATTGCTTGCTTGGACTAAAGGGAAGTCTCTGTGTTCATCAGTGGCAGTGGTAAACACTGAACAGCCTGCCTGCCCCTGTGGGAGTGGTTACTGCCAAGAAACGGTAGTTTTATTGGCCATTTTGAGTCAATTCCAAACTCCTTGATCCCCCTCTCTTAAAACCCTCTTTTGCGTGTTTTTGTGCATAGCGCAGCATCGGGCAGCGCTGCTTAATCAGGTTTAAACTATTCCCGGCTCCACAAAGTCTGCTCTTCACTTTTTCCCTTAGAACTGTTCCAAATCTCAAAGTAAGCACTCTGTTTTCCTTCTAAAACCCAGCAGTAGCTAGGACAAGTGTCTTATAAGTAAGCACTAATAAACTAAAGCACTACACCCTCTTATACTCCCTTTAAGTACTTGGCTCCCTATTGGTCCTTTTTGATCAAGTCAAAAAGTAATTCCTTATACTATTCTGTCATGTCCAAAAGTCAGTTTCAGGTTTACTCTCCAGTCCAGCTGGTGAATATGGGAATCTTGAGGCAATGTTACAACTACCTTATGTACACAGACCACCCTCTCCTCTTCCCAATAAGCTCAAATATATGTGAGAGATGCAACTATATAGCTAAACTGGAGGCTGAGCTCTCTCAACATAGTACTGGCATGGTCAGTCTGGAGGAGAAGGTAATCACACACACCACAAATCCAGTCTCACATAGAACCATCGCAACAGCAAACCAAACACATAAACACACAAAAACATACTCGGAGGCTCTAAATAAAAATCTGCCCAAGCAACAGAGACCTCCAAAGCAGACATCCAAGCAACTGCTACCCCACAACAATACCCACGTATCACATAGTTCACAAAGTCAGTGTGCCACACAGTCACAGCCCTTAAGGCTAAACAACACACCTAATACACTTGTAATAGGTGACTCTATTGTCAGACACACTGGCGTCCCTCTCACCAGGCTGAACAAGGAGAAGGTCACTGTAAGCTGCCTGTCAGGTGCCACATAACACAAGCACTCAGGTCACTTCAAAGCAAGTACAAATATGACTCCGTCATTGTCCTAGCTGGTGTTAATGACCTGAAACGTACCTCCCTGGATTACATGAAAAGTGACATAGAGGAGCTCTCTGATCATGTGGCCCAGGCTGGTATGACCCTGACCTTGAGTAGCATCTTAGCCTCACCAAGAATGATACCACAGTATAAAGACAAAATGATCAATTTCAACAATTGGCTAAAGTATTGGTGTCACTCAAAGGGGATCTAGTGTCTGTCAGCCTGAGATGACATGCTTGACAAGCCACGTTGCTTCGCTAGGGACCTGTCACCCCTGGGTTTTTGAATACTGGCCAAGGCTCTTGCCACCCCCATAGTGCCTTTTTTAGGCAAGGCTCAAAAGACAAACCCACCTCCTTAGACAACACAAGGAAAAAGAAGCTAAGAGTAATGCTGCTCAACGCCAGAAGTCTAAACCTCAAGATGCATGCACTCGAGGCTCTCCTCAGTATGTAGAATATTGACATCTGTGCAGCAACAGAAACCTGGTTCAAGGCTCCCGAGAGCACCCCAGCACTACCAGGCTATACCTCATAAAATGCTTTTTGGCCCCAAACCTCAGACCGAACCACAAGAGGAGGGGGAGTATCCATATTCATCAAAGATACCCATACCTCCAGGCTAGTGGCACTGCACGAAGCATCTGAGACCATCCCTGTGCAACTAACAGTGGGCAAAACTGCCTTCCAGTTTGTAGCCTGCTACAGACCACCCTCCCAAACTCAGGAACCCCACTCAGCTTTCCTGAAGACATTGGAGAATATGAAGGTCTCTCCAAACACCATTATATTGGGTGACTTTAATTAACCAGACATAGACTGGGAGCACTACTCAAGCCCCAACACCCTAGCCCAATGGTTCCTAGAATTTATAAACTCAAATGCTATGGAACAACTGGTCACCACTTCCACAAGAGGAGAAAACATATTGGACCTGATCATCACCAACACATGGGGACTCTATGTTCCATACCAGAGGTATACCCCTCATTGGTAAGATCTAACCATAAATTAATCACTATGGACATCCATATCCCGTCCCCACCCCCAGCAAAGGAAACCATGGTCAAAAACTTCTCAAAAGCAAACTTCCCACTTCTCAAAACCAAGGTGGAATCCTTCAAAGTCCCAGGGCCAGTGGAAAATATGGCCCAAACCACAGAATCCTTTACAAACGCATTCTATGGATACCTACAGGAATGCATGGATCATGCTATCCCAAATAAAACCAAGACACACTCCTCCAAAGGCAGGAGACCTGTCTGGTGGACCCCAGCCATAAATAAGATGTACAACAGAAGGAGGAAGCTACTACATGATAGAGCAAAATCCCTGAAAGGGAAGGCAACTCTGATCAGTACTAGCAAGAAACTACAATCCCTCATAAAATCATCTAAGGCTAGCTTCGAAAGAAAAATTGCACAAGATGCTAAAGATAATCACAAGGCTTACTTTAGTTATGTCAGAAACCTGGGTGGGAACTCCCAGATATGCACTGAGTTAGTGCAAAATGACAAAAAATACACTGAACCCACAGACATTGCCAACATCCTGGCAGACAGGTTCAGTGCAAACTCCCCCGCCCCCCCAAATGAACAAATGACTATCCCAACAGAGTGTAGCCTCCCTGACATCACAGATGCACAGGTGAGAGCTGCCCTCTCCAAAGCAAAAAACACAACATCATTGGGACCGGATGGTGTCCCGGGCTGAGTTTAACATGACCTCCAAAAAGAACTGAACCCTCACTTAAAATCACTGTTCAGTCTCAGCCTTACAACAGGATATGTACCCAAAGAATGACGTACAGCAACAGTGGTCCCACTCCATAAAGGTGGTGCCACAACGGACCCCGGAAAGTATCACCCTATAAGCCTAACTAGCTTGGTCTGCAAAGCTATGGAGCGTATCATCATGGAACTCATAAACAAAGACATTTGGAACCTCCAAATACTGGATCCTACCCAATTCAGCACAACTTGCCTCTTGAACCTGGTCAATTTCTTTGAAACAGTCACCAAGGCCATAGACGGAGGGAAGGTAGTCCAAACAGCCTACCTTGACCTTGCAAAAGCCTTCGACACAATACCCCACTCGGGCATCATAAATAAGCTCGCCAGCTTAAATATCAACCCTTATGTCACAAGATGGGTTCCAAACTGGCTTAGGGATAGAACCCATATGGTCAGAATTGCAGGTGCCATGTCAGACTGTAAACCAGTTACAAGTGGCGTCCCACAAGGCTCAGTCCTGGGACCTCTATTGTTTGGTATATATTTCTCTGAGGTACAGGCTAACACAGGAGGACTATGGCTGACAAAGTTTGCAGATGACTGCAAACTGGGGGCCATAATCGACTCACCGGCTGACACAAGCATCCTCCAAAAAGGTCTCACAGAGATGGATAACTGGTGCCAGAGCCATGGCCTAAAGCTAAATGCCAAAAAGTGCATAGTCATCCCCTTTGGGAAAAACAAAGTGCCCAGAAATTACCACATAGGTGGTAATCCATTAAGTACAGAAGAAGTAATTAGGGATTTGAGGACCCAAGTAGACTGCAATCTCTCCTTTGACAATCACATTGCCAAAGTGGTTAGAAAGACATTCTATATAGCCCACCTTATCATGAAGGGGTTCACATCTAGATCAAGAGAGGTCATTGTGCCCCTCTACTCATCACTCATCAGGCCCATAATTGAATACAATGCCCCATTTGGGATGTACCTTACCCGACACCTGCTACAACTAGAAAGACCCCAAAAGTACCTCACCAAGAGGATCAAGGGACTCAAACAGATGCCCTACGCAGTTAGGCTAAAGAAACTCCAGCTCTACTCAGTTGCTTACTGCCTACTCAGAGGCGATCTGTGCCTGACGTATAAAGCCATGTCCAACCCAGAATTAATGGACATGCTCCACCTCAAGAAATCCAAATCCATCAGAACTACAAACTCCAGTGACTTAAACCTCAGCACAGAAATAAATACAACATGCTGGAGGGACAGATTCATATCCCAGAGGCTCCCTTCACTCTGGAACAAAATCCCAATCCATGTCAGACAGAGCCCCTCAATGACCCTCTTCAAGAAGGAGCTTGACGCTTGGATGGGAGGTCGTAAATTTACCCCTGGGATCTCTTCTGTGTCACTGCTAGACAGAGGCACGGTAAACTAACCTTAAATGGGCTATCTTCTGTGACCTACTATACAGAGGCACAGTCAAAGAATCTAAGAAGTGTGGTGAAAGCCAAACACACTCTGGCTAGGCTTTTAAATGGCTTAGAGCAGGTAGCCTAGTATCAACCTATGAACCTATGAACCTATAAAGTATAAGACTGCAATTATATTTTAGAATATTAAATACAAAGTGATAACATTAGAGTGACACTGGGATTTCTACAACATGTCCCTTGTTTTCTTGTCATTATGGTTTCTTCACAGAAAGAAAAATAGAATAAATATACCACATTGCTAGTTTATAAAAGAATCATTGACATGGTGCTACAAAATTCAGGAACAGACATCATAAAAAGGAATGCAGGTCAATAAATTTGAAACTGGTAAAAATGAAAATAAGATAGAAACAGATAAAAATGTAAACACATCGTACATGTAAAAAAATATATATAAAAATGTTGGCATAGACAGATTCACCATGCTCCTTTTCAAGGCACTATGACTGTCTAACCTTTTAGCTATTATAACAAATCCCAATTTGCTACAGTTTGAGGGAAAGTGTATTTCTCCCAATACAATGATCTCATGAAATGGGATATCTCAGAAAAAACAAGATGACCATGCATGAGCTCTGCAGCAAAGAAAGAAATCTAAACTCAGAACATTCAAAATGTCAGACAGTATCAAAACTACAGGTGTGGGGTGAATCTCCCTGCTGTTTAGAACTATAAGCACACAGCTAGTTTAGATACAGTTTGACTTACACAGAGCATCATTAAACAGTATATGTACACACTGTCGGAACCCATGTTGAAACTCTAAATTAGAAAGACGTCTTTGCTCAAACACTGACTCAGCCCTTGTAAAAGTATTTGAGAACCATTAGGAAATATCAGTCATATATCAACTGATGACAGAGTTAGAATGTGTTGTGCAATCCTCTTACTTATCATGTTGTTGTGATGCACTATCTAACAGGTCGTGATGCACTGTTTAACGGGTCTGCATGCTTGAATCAAACTACTCAAATCATACATTTTGTGAAGTTCATTGCAATAATGTACATCCAGATTGACTATTGAATTCCCTATGTCTTTATTTAATGAAGATGGTGACAGACTATACGTAGTGGAACATCTGGAATTAGATTTGCTTGTAAGGGATTGAGTGATCACAACATTTTTGCTTGATATTTAAATACTTATTTACTTTTCAATTTGTTTGATCATTCCAGTTTCATTGTCTCTTATATCTGCTTTGCATTTAAGACTTCATGAAGAATTCAACAAAATGTTTGACTACACATGATAAACAGCATACCAAATAAGACATTCCTCACTGAGATTCGCATGATATAAATAGTTTTTGTTAGAAGTGAAATAATATGAATATAACATTTTCTGTAAGATTCGGTGTTCCAATGCATCCAGTGTGCATTCTGTCATTACAATTACTGACTCCCAGCTTATGGTTCTTTGTATTATTTATTGGCTGGGGTGCGGTCTGCAGATGTTTTTAGCTTCTTCTTCTGTTTGCTTAGATTTTATATGGGTGTTCCAATTTTTTCTCTCATCTTAAAGATGTGCAGATAGGTCAATAAGGTGAGTGTGTTCCATATCTCTGCATGGATTTCCTGTCTCTGCATGGATGTTCAGCATGTGATTCACCTTCCTTCCACATCCAAAACACAAACAGTAAACCGGGAATCCTGTCATTTTGTGTGTGTGTGTGCGTGTGTGTGCGTGTGTGTGTGTGTGTGTGTGTGTGTGTGTGTGTGTGCGTGTGTGTGCGTGTGTGTGTGTGTGTGTGTGTGTGTGTGTGTGTGTGTGTGTGTGTGTGTGTGTGTGCGCGCGCGCGCACATGCCTGTGCATGATGTAGCTGTGACCCATTTAGTATCAGTTCTCTGACTTGCTGCCATTGTTTGTTAGGACAGGTTTTAGCTTCCTGCAAACCCAAACAGGTGAAAGATGATATAAGTGAAATAATGCATAAATGGTCTTGTGCAGCAGGTGCATGCCAATCTAAAGGTTTGGAGGTTCAGTTCCATCCCCCATTTTTCCATTAGTGTGGCACTTTCATGTTTACTCACTTTGCATGAGTTTTTTCTGAGTTTTTTGGCTTCCTTCCACTTCTCATGTGCATCCTAATTTATAAGCTCTCGTAAACTGTCCATACTAATTATACTAATCATCACATAAGCAGCCTATGTTCGGCATCAGTGGACTGATAAAACAAACTAGTATTCTCATCAACAACAAAACATCAGCATAATTTCACATAAAACATATTTAGGTAATAAGGATAGACTTTTCCAATAGCATGTCAAATGGGGAGATTTGTTGTGATGTAAAGTATACATTTCATGGTAGTAATATAGTGTAAAGCCTTACATAATGCACCATATTGCTTTGCATAACCTATTACATATAGCATACTGTAAACAATTTCCTGTCAGATAACCTAGCATTGTCAGAATCAAGAGGGAGAAAACGGTACAGGATAAAACTTACCCATGATAGTATCAATTGGTAATATAACATTAACAATGTTCATATCATTTGTATTAATATTTCCTAACACAGTGATCCACATAGCCAATGGTTTCTTGTGAAACATAAATGAAAAAGGTAATTTTGCAAAATTTAGAGAAGTTGTATGTAAACAGAAGTCATCTAGATCTAGGACTGAGGAGAACTGTAGCAGGAATGTAAAGAAGTGAATTAATCAACTGTCGTGTCTTGTGACATCATGATTTGAACAATGAATGCTGGAAAGTAAAATAGCAACTATACATTTAGCAGCCTTATTTCAGGATGCATTACTGCATAAGAAAACTTTCAGAGATTTTGAATGAGTAATCACAGGAAGTGTGTTTTTTTCAATCAGCTGCAGCACTGATATTTGCTTTCTAACCACATAGAGAGCTCCAGAGTAATACAGCTGAACAAAATATTTCCACACAAGTAGTAACAGTGTGCATACATAGCTGGGATGGAAAGCATAAAGAACTGATGAATGAGGAATAAGTGCTTTCTGTAAGATAAAACCGAACGAGGAACAAGCATTTTCTGTAAGATAAAACCCATATTATCTTTCTTAATGTGATATAAAACCATGCAATATAATGTAATGCATTCAGCACAGTAGGTTATGGCAAAATAACAGTAGAAAAGGTATGGTGTGTTGGCATAAAATGACTAACTGAATCAAAGACATGCAATAATGACCACTCGGAAGACCACAGTACAGAGTCTTTCTAGTTTATTGTTTAATGGTTGACTTTATCTAGAAGGAATTGCAACAACTGCAAGTCATTCTACATGACATTTGTCATATTTTTGAAAAGTTAAGATGAATGGGCAGATGTAAACCATAGTTATTCATTTTTGCTAACTTATGCACTTGGTCTTTCTCCAAATGGAATATACAAAAATGTTAAGCAGCACAATTATATGATCATGTGTATTAAACAATGGCCTGGAGAGCTGATTGCTAACCATGTGATCCAACTTTGAAAAGAGGTACCAGGTTGTAGAGGGTCTGGCAGGAGACAGCTGGGAATGACCAGCTGGTAATGGCTCACTCATCCTAAGGGAAATACTGTGGTTTGATCTTGCCATTTAAAAGTAATGAGTACTGAGAGACAATAGGCAGGCACTTCATACTAGAAAGCAAAGCATTTTATCACAGCTAGGACACAAGTCTGTAAAAGCATATACCATGTTCAGCCAGTATTGCAGACCTTGCTGCAACAGTGTGCTTGCCAACAACAGAAGCTCAAGGAGAACAGGGACAACATCTCCTGAATAGCTAAAGTTGTCATTCTACATATGGCCAACACTTACCCCTCACTGGTTGCCAAGAAAAGCAGGCACTTCAAAAGTCAAACACGTACTTAAAAGAGGGATCAAGTAAACAAGAGGTGAAATGCTGGTCTTAGGCCTGGCAGTACTGCGTAAATGAAAGGTTTGGAAAGGACAGAGCTTAAAGATAGGCTAGTGAAGACATAGCTAAAGTAAAAAAAATAATGTAGATATAATAAAGCAAGTTAAATCACAGAGCTAGCATGCTCAGAATATTAATTGTTTTCATACAGACATTTCACTATACACATAAGCTGATATATTAAGGAAGAAGACATTACAACATGCTAACTACTGGTATAATTATGCTTTATTCCTTCCAGAAGAGTATTATTCTTAAATGAGCATAACAGATGTGTTGTGGATGTTGCATTTAAAGTGAAATGATGAAACATTACATTACATGTCACAGGCACACTTTATGTGAGAGGCACAGATGTGATGTAGTAATAAATGACACACAAAAAACAGTCACTAAATTAAGATCAGTTTGCAGTGTATATTATGGTCAAGACTTCAGTATTTAATAGAATTATACTCTCTCCAAGGTACAGGGATGTTGGATTTTGCAAATAATGAAACGTGGCACAGTGGGCTTTGACCCTAAAGCAAAATGCATTTAAAGTAACAGTTCTTAAGGTGTGATATTCAGATGAGGGATCTTGCTCTTGTGATCTCACTCTACCATTTTGTTCAGTAATGTTTTATGCTTCTACTATGGAGTCATACATTTTAACATCATCCATACTTGAAGGTTTTCTGTGTTATCTCATTCTATTCTTATCTATGAGTATGTAACTGCTTTACAAGAGCATAATCAATGCAAAACAGCCAGTAAACACCACAATAACTGGTTTTGCTGAGTCCTCTTCATTAAACTAAGAAGTTAATAGTATGTAATATGGCTAAGATCACTGGACACTTCAAAACATCTATGGGGGGCATCTGCACTGGTAACTGAGCTCCTGAGCTAGGAATATATATATATATATATATATATATATATATATATATATATATATATAGATAGATAGATAGATAGATTTATGCAAACAAAACACTTCCACTGGTGAAATTAAAGCTGCCTTATCTTTAATGTCTTCATGATTTTAAATACATTTTACCAAATGACAAGTCATAGGATATATATTGACAGTCAAGTGAAAACTAAGGAGCTTTGTTTATTCAAGCACAAGATATATTGGTTTTTCTGCCACTCTTTCTAGAAATGCCTTAAAAATAGCATTCAAACTATAAGCCTAAAGGCATTTCTAAATTGTTATAAACTGTCAAAATAAATCACTGTGAAACAGAGAGTTTGGAGAGACTGAAAACTGTCAAGCCAAATGTGTCCATATTTAGAATTCTGTCTCATCTTTCAAGAGGTAAGATTACATTGTTTAGATGTCAAAAATAAAACACAGCTCACATGCAATAAAAAAAATATATAGGCTTACAGAAGTTTTAATTGAATTCATTACTTGTGTTGCCAGGTCGCTTGTATCATCCAATAACTTTAATAGCTTAATAATACTTCTAGAAGAACTTTGGACAGAATTCTGTATATATAATGAATTACATATACTACATTCCTGAAAAACTAAAGTAACCAGTTTCCCTTAAAGGTCTCATGGATGTTGATGAATGAGTTGTATGCAAATATGATCTGATGAAAAGGAAAAGTTATACTCCAGAATAAAATCTATAAATGAAATGCAGGGTGTTTGCAGGGTTAACGACTAGGAATCAGCACCAAATTAGGCCAATATTTCCTTTGTGTGGGTAACATGTTTGTCCATATTGCTCAGAACAGTTAGAAGCTATATCCTGGAGGTGTGACTGGGTAACGTAGTAAACCTTTATACAAAGCTGGCAATTACTTCTTAGTAACAGCACTATATTATTTGCATATAAAATTTGATTGTTGCATCTGCCTTTCTTTAATACTAAAACTTATAGATGCTTCATGT
>NC_056746.1:58758273-58978273 GCF_019279795.1 Protopterus annectens
ATTTAAAAGTGGGTATTTACTATTAGAGAATGTTGCATCCGTAGACCCAAGCATTCTCCAGCAGGGTGTTAACATACAAGTAATGCCTGCTAAAAACAAGTGCAATGCTTTACAGCAGCATGTCAAGCTACTGTGGAGCTCTGACAGAAAAAACATCTAACGGCATCATTACTTTATGCTCTCTAAGCGGTGCTTCTGCTGTTTACTGAGTGTAAAAAATATTAAAAAAAAAATTAGGAAACAAAAATGTGTGTGTGTGTGTGTGTGTCTGTGTGTGTGTGCGTGTGTGTGTGTGTGTGTGTGTGTGTGTGTGCACGCGTGCGTGCGTGTGTGTGTGTGTGTGTGTGTGTGTGTGTGTGTGTGTGTGTGTGTGTGCGTGTGTGTGTGTGTGTGCACACGTGTGTGTTGTTTCGGTTTGTGCGTGTGTGTTTATATTTCTGTCTGTGTTTGTGAATGCGTGCTTGCGTGGATGAAAGCAAGGGGTGCGTGTAAGCAGAGAGTGAAGAGTGAAAGTGATCAAGCACAGGCAGCAGCCACACTGAGGAGGTATATGTACCTCTCAACTCTTAGAGCAAGTTATTTGAATAAAACCTAAAATAAAGCAGGAACAGAGGCTCACAACAGGAACATATTCCTGTTAAAAATAATAGGACTTGTGTTACATGCATATTCTGAAGTACAAGTATGCGTGTGAGAGGGAGAGAAGAAGAGACAGTGATACTGATGGACCAGTGGCAGCAGCAGATAAGAGGTTTGCGTACTTCTCAAAGTTTTAGCTCAAAAAATCTGGATAAAGCCTGAAATAAAAGGGAAACAAAGACTTAAAAATCGGAACAGGATTTTAAATGGCATTCTTATAAAAACCATAAAGTAGGTTAAATAACAGGATTTGTGTTAATGTGAATTTTCTGAAGGAAATAAAGTCTGAAAGTCAAATCCATGTCATTATTTTGTGACTTCAATCCCAATGATTGGCAAAAAAATAAATTTTAGCAGTGAGACATCAAAAAAATAAAGCAAATATATAGGTATTTTTAAATGATATATTTTGGATGTAAAGTGCTTCCTCTAACAGCATTTACATATACTACAGCAACTTTGAAATATTAGGCGGAGGAACTATTTTACATCAAAAATATATAAAAACATAATATACTAGTAAGAAATATATAAATAAGTAAGTAAAACACAACAATTTTAAGACAGCCCATTCTCTAAGCACAATAATGCCCTCCAGGGTGTCTGTTATTGTATAAATAACACCTGTGCAGGAGTTGCACAATAACGCACACCCTGTCAAGCATTATTGCTTGCTTATTGGTGACTACCTGCTTATATCAATTTTTGGTTTTTTAGACTGCTCTGCTTTACATAATTATTTGTGTATATAGTTTATTGACTTATTTTTGAATAGTAGAAAATGAACTGATATTCTTCAGTCAGGTAACCTTGAGTGTTGGTACTGACCTATTCTGGGAAAGGGCAAAAAACAGTACTATAGACAACTATTATTAGAATTCATTGGGAAGAATTTTCTATAGTGTGTTTGTATTTGTGAAGTGCAGTAACTGTAGAGAAGGAAGCACAAAAAGGCACACTGAATCCAGTGGGAAGGGGGAAATGGGCCTTTGGAATTAGGCCCAAAATCTGATCCAGTGGATATTCAATGCAAAGCCTATTTGTGGGTTTGGATATGTTGACTTATAAGCCAGAGCAGCAGTGCATATATCTTACACACCCTTGAGTCCAAGATTCAGTCATCGAGTTGCTTAGTTATTCATTTGTATGCAAATTTTATACTTCAATTTGCTTTTTCAGTAGTATGGAACCAGAAATCATACCACCCCTCAGGCTGTCAGATTACTGTGGGCTGTGGAAAGGACCCAATGAAAATAGATCCTGCCTACAACTACAGTCTTCCTAGCAATTAGGATTTCTGTTTCTCAGAAATACTCCATTTTTGATGGCATTTAAAAATTCTGCACATGAATAATATGTTGAGGCAGTGGATGGCTATACTGAAAGAACATTAATCCAGGGTCTGCAGTTCAGTTTTTACTTCTCTTCAATGCCAGTGTAAGTTTTAAAATATATTGTTTACACAACCATTCCAAATGTCAGTATGTATCTGTCTGTCAAAGGCACTAGTAATCTATTTTAAAAATGTTTGATCTTTAGTGGAGATGACCAATTGCTGCAGGTGCCTCTACTAAGTGTGTGGTTCCTGAACATCACTTACCCTTCCTGGCCTTAGTGTAATATTCTTCCTAGTTTCAGTGTGCAGAGAAAACAGAGTCTTCCTAGTGCAACATTCTCTTTACAGCCTTATGGAGTTTTGTATATGCCCTACTGAAACCTCTTCCAGCAGTGACATAATGTCACGAAGACCAAAACTCCATGCTCAGCATGACCCTGTGAATTTGACAATGTCCTGAACTTCAAAGTCCACCATTGAGAGCTAGCAATCAAGGGTGAAAATTCACCCCACTCTGAGCAGAATAGGTGAACTGAAAAATACTTCTTTTTATTCATCCTCTTAGACAACCTAGGGATTAGGGTCACTAGATGAACCTAGATTTCCTGGATTACTTATTCTTTGAAACTAAGAAAATGAGTTACTGTTATATTAGGAACTTCAGTTGTATGTCAGAGCATTTTGATCCTGGGATTGCCCTCTATTGCCATTAATTACAATAGCCCCTAGTGCATTAGCATTTAAATTATCTTTCTCTTAAAAAAACAATAAAATAAAAAATAGTTTGTAATCCCTGCCATTTTGAAATAAGTGTTTATCTTGCATATACATAAAGGAACCTCTCTGATAAAGAAGCCACTTTGTATTCTGAATCCTCTTTCTTCAAAACTCAAAAAGAATGTTGCATAAATGATTGATTGCCTTCAATCAAGAATATTGATTGCAAATTGTCAACATGAAATTAGAATGGGATTTATTATTGATGGTACCCACTTCATAGTAGAATACTTTGAAAGTATCTCTTTATTTATAGGTTCATATGTTCATAGGAGTGTACTAGTCTAATGGCCCTGTAGCCTTTACAAGCCTAGCCCCATAGACATCCCTGGCATCTAGCCACCCGACACTAGTTACCAGTGCCTCTATAAGGAAAAGCCACTGGAGTGATCCTCGGGGTGTATTTTCTATTTCCCATCCACTTGTCAAGATTTCTCTTGAAGAGAGCCAGTAAGATGCTCTTCTTGATGTATATGGGAAGTCTATTCCAGAGCATGGACAGTCTCTGGGTTATAAACCTGTCCCTCCAGCATGTTCTGTTGATAGTGGTAATGAGATTGAGGTCTCTGGAGTGTGTGGTGTGGAGAGATTGGGATTTCTTTAGATGCAGCATTTCAAACAGGGCTGGGTCAGACATGGCTTTGTAAGTCAAGCAGAGATCGCCTCTTAGTGGATGATATGAGAGAGAGAATAGTTGGAGTTTTTTGAGTCTGTCCACGTAGGACATGTGCTTAAGGCCTAGTATCCTCTTCATGAGGTACATTTGTGGCTTCTCCAGTTGTTGCAGGAGTCTAGTGAGTACATGCCAAATGGGGCATTACACTCTATGATTTGTCTAATAAGGGAAGAATAGAGAGGAATGATGACCTCTTTCTTCCTGGATGCAATACCCTTGGTAATGAGATGTGCCACATAGAAGGACTTTCTGACCACAGTGGCAATGTGGTGATCAAAGGAGAAGTTGCTGTCAACCGGTGTCCCCAGATCTCTTATAACACTTTCAGTGTTCAATTGGCTCCCATCAATGTGGTAATTAGTGAGAACTGAGTTTTTTCCAAAGGGGATGATGACACATTTTTTGGCATTAAGCTTAAAGCCATGGTTTCAACACCAGTCATTGGTTTCAGTGAGGCCTTTCTGTAGGATGTCTGCATCACTTGGGGAGTTAATAATGGCTTCCAGCTTGCAGTCATCTGCAAACTTGGTCAGCCAGAGTCCTTCCGTGTTGGCCTGGACTTCTGAGATGTAGATGCCAAACAGGAGAGGACCCAGGACTGATCCCTGTGGGACTCCACTTGTGACTCATCAACAGTCTGACATGGAGTCCTCTACTTTCACACTTTGGGTTCTGTCTGTGAGCCAATTTGCAAACCACCTGTATTTTATCTTTGTTTACTGGAAAAGTCCAACTGGGATAAAACCCTTTTTGTAGCTGAGGCCTGGGGTTAAAAAAAGCTCATCCTTTAACACCAGTTATGGCACACACATGAAATACAGTTATATAATATCAGAAGGCAGAGAAAATATAGGTAAGTGTTCATATATGAGAGAAAAAATTACAATAGCTTGCATAAACATCACTTAGAACATGTACACAGCTTCCATGGGAACAGTGTAGATCATTCATTAGAAATAGATGCAGGCTTGTATATAGCAAAGAGTGATATAACATTGCAAAGATACTGTAATATTATCTGCAATTTCTAGCAACTAAGAAAATTAAAAGACAAGGTAGTTTAACTATGGAAATATTAGAAAAGGGAGAAAGCGATTGATTATGGCATATAGTATGATATGCTAGTAGTATAGCACGTATGAAAATATTGTTACATTTAAAATTGAAAAATAAAGTAATTAGGAAAGTTAAGATGGTTGTGCCTCCATGGACTGTTGTAAGCAGTATTAGTTTCAGATAGATAAGGAGAGAGAGAGAGAGAGAGTCATGAAACTGAAACAGAGGGGGGGGGCAGTGAGATAGTGGGTGATCTAATTAGATCAATCAAGAGAGGGAGCCTGTGACTGATATAGTTTGTGTAAACAAAGTTACTCCTTGTGGTTAAGTATGCATCTTTCTGGCATAAGGGAGAAAAAGAGGAGGTGGAAATAAATAAGTATTTAAAGAAAATGTAACAGGTGTGGCCAAAAAATATTTGAAACGGAAGTTGAGTGATATCAGAGCCAATGTGTATGTAGATGTTGTTTTAGTAGCAACCTGAGGGCATGTGTCTTGTATGTTTTATGTGCAGTGGGATAAATTAAGAAAATGTAAAAGATTAATTCTTCATATATAGTTACTGGGATTGCAGTCTAGAGAACTACTGAAGACCCTAGCCCAAGTTTCTTGACTCCCTCCCAAAAATTAAAGAACACTTTTTTGAAAAGCACTGTGGAATCTTCACATTCACCTGAGCCATCACCAATTCAGGCAGATGGAACCTCAGTTTAACATCTCAAATGAAGGACAGCACACCTGTGAGTGCAGCAGCCTCCCCATTATGTTACACTGTTGTGTAAGTATTTGAAACATTAATCCAACATCTTAGCTATAGAATCCTAGCTAGATAGCTCAGACTTGCTCTTAAATGCTACAAAGACACAACTGACACTTTTCACCCCTAAAAACTTCTCAAACCAAAAACAATCTTTTCATATCCTATCAGCCAAAAGAACAAACATAGCATATATCACACAGGCAAAGCTCGCTGGATGACAATCGCAGATATGATCCACATCTACTCCTAGCCATCAAAAAAAAAAAAAAAAAAAAACTGGGATCCTTCCACAGGGCTGGACATTTCCTCACAAATAAGTCCAAAAAAAAAAAACACAGCACAAACACACCTTCTTCACCTACTTCCATCCATTCTCTGTGCCTCACCCATCTTTACAAATCTTAACTTAATTATCAGAAATAAACTGGAGACAGTGCGCAGCAAAACTGCAAAATTTGCTACAAGCACTACTATTATTTATTATTATTGCAGCCCATAAACAAATAAACTCCCTTAGAAAAATGTCCAGCTCTAAAAGAAATACTACAACTATGTACCACTAATTGAGAGCGATGATCTAACAACAAGTTTTTATATCCATCAAAAAATCAATTAACAGTGCAGGAGACTCACTATACTCTAACCAGGTAGCAAAAATCTGGAACTAAATCCCTTTATCCCCTTTGAAATAAGATAGGTAGACACACTGCATGGCTTCAAAACATCACTAAAGAAACACCTGCTAAATAATCAGTTTTACTTCTGCACTGCTAAGGCTACTCCCTTCGTACTCAACCCAAACTCCACCATCACATTTATACTCCCTTAACTTAACCTTTCTGTACCCTATACCTACACATGTAACAAAGTTACACTCCCTTTACTTAATGTTTCTGTATCTATACCTACACATGTAACACTTTACTTAATGTTTCTGTACCCTATACCTACACATGTAACAAAGTTACACTCCCTTTACTTAACGTTTCTGTACCTATACCTACACATGTAACAAAGTTACACTCCCTTTACTTAACCTTTCTGTACCCTAATGTTACACATGTAACAAAGTTACACTGCTTTTACTTAATGTTTCTGTACCTATACCTACACATGTAACAAAGTTACACTCCCTTTACTTAATGTTTCTGTACCTATACCTACACATGTAACACTTTACTTAATGTTTCTGTACCCTATACCTACACATGTAACAAAGTTACACTCCCTTTACTTAACGTTTCTGTACCTATACCTACACATGTAACAAAGTTACACTCCCTTTACTTAACCTTTCTGTACCCTAATGTTACACATGTAACAAAGTTACACTGCTTTTACTTAATGTTTCTGTACCTATACCTACACATGTAACAAAGTTACACTCCCTTTACTTAATGTTTCTGTACCTATACCTACACATGTAACAAAGTTACACTCATTTTACTACGTGTTTCTGTACCCTATACTTACACAAATAACAAAGTTACACTGCCTTTACTTAATCTTTCTGTACCCTATACTTACACAAATAACAAAGTTAAACTCCTTTTATTTAACCTTTCTGTACCCGATACAAATGTAACAAAAGTATACTCCCTTTAATTAACCTTTATTTATCTTACACTTACACAAGTAACAAAGTTAAGCTCCCATTATTTAACCTTTCTGTACCCTAATCTTATGCATATAACTTCATAGCTCTATTAGTAAGAAGTCTAGAATCTTCTACAAGTGTCATTTACACTATTCTTCTACAGACTGTCACTTCACCCTCTACCTACATTCTCACCTCCAAAACTTCCCTTTCCCAGGTAACTGCCACTACTTCTACTTTCTTTAATACAGGTCTATACAAGCTCTCAGTCTACCTAATGTTTAATATAACTACTTCTCCTCTTAAGTATGACTTCCTGCTAAATCCCTTACTGCCTTTGCTACCCTTTTCTGTACTACCAGCTGATAAGCACATTACATGATACATCCACTGTCTATATGAATTTGTCTGTAACCATCTACCTCATGAAGAAATGTATTTCCTTAAATTTGTAGGTTACTATATGTTATATAATGCATTCTAGATGTAATATAATTGTATTTGTATGTAAACTCAATGGATTTTACAAAATGTCATTTTTTGTATTTAAATGGACTTGCCTAATATGTGGGACTTTTCTCCCCGAGCCTTTGCAGAAAATGGAATAAATCCCTGTCAGAACTTCACGATAAACATAGAGAAACAATAAATAAATAAATAAATACATACCCGGTGAAGGAATAGAACCTACAGCCTTCTGATTGTCCAGTAGCAAGATGAGCTTACTATCTGTTGAGCTACTGAGATTGAACCTTGATGTCGGAAGAGCTCTTAACATTCTGAGCTAAATTTTCATAATATAAATGTCTTTTTGCAGTCATGTGCAGTATTTCTGGCTTAAGCAGTGTTCCTTAAACATCTGTGTCATGAGCATTAACTTTGGAGTCACTAATGTAAAAAATATTTGTGAATCAAAGGTGAGTGATGGGTGTCAGCATCTACATTATCCAGTTCACAAGTTCATAGCTGTGTGGTAGGCTAATGGCCCTGGAGCCTTTACAAGCCTAGCCCATAGAATTGTCCTGGCATCGTGCCGCCCGACGGTCAGATATTCAATATGTTTGTGCATTGGGCACTTCTGTCATATAAACCAGCTCTCAAGTTGAGATTTCTACCTTTATCAGCATTAATCCTGAAAGCCAAGATATATATATATATATATATATATATATATATATATATATATATATATATAGATAGATAGATAGATATCCACAGTAAAAAAACAAATGGTGCTAGCAAGAGTTACCACCAACAACAATGAAATGAACAGTAAAAAAACAAAGCAGGAGGAAGCAGCCACAGCTATATAAAATAACAGCTTTATTAGTAAAAGAGGTGTGCACTTTCGTGGCACCAGCCACTTCATCAGACAATCAAAGAACAGTAAAACACAGCATTTATACCAAGCTTATCATTGCCATCAACTACCCAATTAATCCTTAAAACCATATACCTAGTATAAAAAGTTTTATACCTAGTGTGAAAAATTTTAAAAGCTTAAAATTAAAAAAAGCTTGACAATAGAAACAGCATATCACATCATACAACTTAATACATACAATATAAAAGTATAAAAAAGTATAAAAGGTTGAGGGGGGAGGGGGTTGCTACCTACTATTTCTTTAAATCTCTATTTATAAGAATGGGTTTAATATTAATTTTGTCATTCAGGCCTACCCCAATGTTAGCTCGTAGCCTTATAATCCATTCTAGTTCCCTAGTTTCTACTTTATTCCTAACATCTCCACCTCTATTGTTGGTATAGACTTTATCTATTACTAAAAATAAAAATGTGTGTGTCTCATCATGGTCCCTCACATGCCTGGCTAAGGCATTTGTCTCTATTTCTCTGGTGCCTTTTTATACTAGGTATATGGTTTTAAGGATTATTTGGGTAGTTGATGGCAATGATAAGCTTGGTATAAATGCTGTCTTTTACTGTTCTTTGATTGTCATATATAGATATATATGGGAACCTATCAGATCCACGAAAAAACACTTACCCGAAGACGAGATCACAGAGACCACAACGCTGACAGAGCAGATCTCCGACAATAGTAAGTATAAGTAGTGTGGAATGGGATGTATTCCCATTTCCACAATGTGGTGCGATCTCAGAGTTGGTATATTTAAACAGGGGGGTATGGGGGGCGCAGACCCCCACATGGTGGGTGCAGGGGGGCTTTTCCCCTGCTATATACATGTTTCTTGTTTTTTTTTTTATTTTATTGCAGAAACGGGAATACATTCCATTCCGCAGTAGTTATACTTACATTTGTCAGTGATGTGTTGTGTCAGCGATGTGGTCTCAGTGATCTGGTCTTTGGGTAAGTGTTCTGTCATTGATCTGATATGGATCTATATATATATATATATATATATATATATATATATATATATATATATATATATATATATATCTAAAATCATATTTTTTCTGTGGGATAAAATACTGAAAATGTACATATCCTTAGTTTATAACATTTAGCAAAGGGATGTACACAAATGTTCAGGAATTTAGAAATAAGTGAAATGTGTTGATGGCTCAAAGCAAAAGTATTGAATAATTTTCTGACCGGACACTCGAGTTGTAATAAAGGACACTATAGCTGACTCAGTTGTGTCTGACTTCCAATGCAACTGCTTTATGATATATTTTGAAGTAGCCACTGGTAAGGTATTTTTACAAATTCGAGCCAGCTACCTTATTTGTACCTTGGGATAGAACCCTAGAAGGAGATATTTAAATGTATTATTTAATGGATGCACTAAACCCAAACAACTGATGCTAGGTAGCTGAGGTGTCTGTTGTTGTTTAATGCTTTTGCTGTCACCCATCAATAGATTTCTCTTGTTTTTATTTTTTGGCCTGCTAATATTTATAGCTAGTATTCCTACCTGCCTAATTCTCTACCTAAAGGGTATAAGATTTTTATGAATTATTTTGTTAATATGCAGGAATTTATCATGAATGTCCTAGTAGTTTTCATTCTATGCTGCGCATTTCATTAACAATTACTGCTCTAGCCTATGCTACTGCTTTCAAATACTTACCAAATTTCAGAGATTAGAAGTAAATCATCAAATTTCTTAATTAACCAAGAATGTTCTTGATCTCACTTTACTGCATTTGTCTTCTATATAATCAGATATAAACAAATTTGAATCAGCTTATTGTTGGCAATTAAATTTGCTTATGTAGCATGGGAGATTGCATGATTGTCTCGCCCTGAATTATCTTTGCTGCACTGAACGATCAAACAGAAAAATGTACTCATTTCATTTTATTTTTGCATTTAATTTCTTATTTAGTAGCAGCTCACCTTTTTGAATGGCATTCCCTGAGGGACATATACCATTTTTATTCATACCTAATTAGGTCTGTGCATAACAGCACTTGTGTTTAGAGGTAGTGCAATTTGTACCTGCTTGGCTGGTGTCTTGAAGGCTGCATGAGGAGAGGCACCAGAAGGTCAGTGAATTGTTTTTAATACAAATATATTATATGCATCACTACACTCCTTCTTTGATACAAAGTTGTGCTACTTATTTCAACTTTGAAGGTACTATCTTATGTATATCATGGGTCACCATTTCCAATCTGCTTTGGTTTTCTCACTACAGGTTTGTTTCTCATGCCCTATTCTCACCATTGCCCTACTGAAGTGTACCTGTGCACCTCCACTAGCCCTTCTCACTCTCTCTCTCTCTCTGTCTCTTTCTCTTTCATTCTATATTTAATAATCTATACCTCTATTGCCCCTTGGAAAACCCACCCTCTTTTTCCTAACCTCCTGCAAACCTATATATTGTCTGTTTTCCCTTGACAAATGTTATTTTCTTCTGCATTATCCAAGGTTTATCTGAATGACCCCTATTTTTTTCTAACTCCTTTCTCTCCTGTATATTTGTTTCTAAAAGATATTGCACCATAAATTTTCCTTGGTTCTCATCCTTTGTAAATACTTGCCAGGATACGTGTGTAACCATATGCATTATAGATAAGTATCATCCTTTCTTCATTTTATACTTCTTATAAAATAGAGAGAGCACATGCCACTATATATTTTTTACAATTGGAAACATCAGCCGGTTATGCATGTTCAGTTTCATTGCATGGTAATATAGGTTCTTTATCAAGCACCCCCTGCCACCCCCACCCCCGCCCCCAAGAACTGGCAAGGCCTATTCAAGTATCCTGACAGTAAATATAAAATGCATCATTACAAATTAGTCTAAGGCAGTTTGCTATGCATTTATTTAGTATTGCAAGACAACTAACACCAGCTTATTAAAATAAATAATGTAAAATAGAGATTATTTAAGCAATGAACATATGCATGCTGTGGTATTGAGATGAACACAGAAAAAAGCACTGCATTAAAAAAAAAAAAAAAAAAAAAAAAAACAGATGGAATTCTCAGCATAACTGAAATGATGCTAAAATATTTCTAGTACTGCAATGTGAATGTTAACATGACTGTTTATTTTGAGTTTTGGAGACTGCAGTTATATACAATTATAACCATTATAACTACATCAGCCATCAAATAAAGGAGATTTTACGAACAAATATTTAAAAAATAGTTAAGCTGTAGTTTGTATCCCTACAAGCTAAACAGCTTCATGGAAAATATTGGCTGCACTCTTTTTTTTTAGAGACAGAAGAAAGTTTCCATTTTCAACTATTTCTGTGTTCATGGTCAGATACTGCTAAGATTGATGTTTTTACATTACACCATTTATGAAGTCTAGGATGGATAAATAATGGCAAACTGCATCCCTCTCTTCTGAAATAATCTAATAACTTAAAAAGAAAATAAGCTTTGAGGAAATTATGCTTTCATAAACAGGGTCTTGAAATGCAAAGGGTAAAATCTGCATCAAAAATTGTACATTTACATTATAAATAGTTATTTTTTTAAACATAGGTACATACAGAAGAACTGATAACACATAAATCAAGAAACAAGCTACTAAAGTTACAATAAATATTTCCCCAAAAGACAGAAAACATTCACATTGTGGGATAGCCTCTAACCTACATGACATTAGATGAAAGTCTAGGCACAAACTGGCCAGCTCCTCATCGGCAAAAGTAACAAAGTACCTTCCCTGTGAAGTAGTAAATTAATGTCATTTAGATGGATGGCCTAAAGAGGCTAGTGTGGACACATCACAAATCTGAAACCACTTTAAAGCAGAAATCAGTGAGAAATTAAATCTGTGCATAAAACATGGAATAAAGAAGATGCTTTCAAGGCAGTCATTAAATAAGACAGTAGCAGTATTTAATTTGATTTTCATAGCCCTAGCAGATCTGAATGCTGTGAAATCATTTCTTATATCTTGACATGAAATACTGATGACTTTGAAAGTTTGATTGTAGAGTTATATCAAGTTACAATTAGCTAACTGTTCTCATTTTCAAAATAACAGGGTGCTTAATCACGGTTGTACAGCTCTAACTTTAAACAGCAGTGTTTGAATTAGCTTTGACATTGAATAAAATCAACCAAGCTATAATTGCAAATAAATGAATAACAAGTATTTCTCATGCCTAAAAACGAACATTAAAGAATATAGTAAAATGGAGCAAGGAAATGCAAACGCAAAGAGAAATAGGCTGGTAAAAGTTTTCTGCCAAAGGTAGAGGTACGGGAAATCAATAAAGATTTTTCTTTATTCATTTTGTCCATGAATGTTTAAATATAAAAGAATAACAAAATATGTTTTTCATAAAAAAAAAAAAAAACAACCAGGATGACAAGACAGATAAGTAGCATTGAAAATGTTGTTACAGCTATAATGTTTTAGATACAGAATTAAGTTACTCAGCACAGATGTTTCCGTCGCAGAAGAAACGCAGTTGCTAAGAGTGTGAACAGTAGCTAACCCTTAGTAATACAGCAATACATTTATGTTACTTGGGAGTACTAAACAAATTGGATATAAGAAGTCATGCTGCTAAACTTTGTAGAGTTCAGTTCATTGATCCTACCTAAATACAATATCAGTGTATTTATACATATATATATATATATATATATATATATATATATATATATATATATACACATATATAAAATATATTTAAGCGTCGTACTGCATTAAATCATAAAAGGATATACAGTGTTGCATGGATGCATGAAAAAGTAGCAACAATTTTTTACCTGAAGAGGAGTTACAAGAAATTTCATCTGCTGCAACGAAGACGATTTGAGTTCTGCAAGAGAAGATAAAATTCACAATACCGCTTGCTGATTTGAAATGTGCTAGCTGCCAACAGACTTGATGTTTTGAGATGGGAGAGAGGAAATGTGCTCTACCTTAAATGAATGCAGAGAGGAGCTGAGCTGACCAGCAGCATGCTATTACTGCAGTAGTAACAGAAGGCATAAAGCAGAGCACAGCATGCTGGACTCTAAATAACTGAAACAATGTAACATTTACTAAAAGTCATCAGAGAAATACATCAGAGAAGGCTTTTAATAATTTCTACTTAACCTGGCATTCTAAAATATAGCACGATACTTGGCAAATATTAATAAGATAGCACTGCAATAATGTAGACAATAAAATCTACAAAGGCAGTTCCTGTAAACTTTAAAATATGAAAGTAAGCTAATAGGGTAAATGAGTGACAATATAAATATTAATATAATTCACTTATGCCTCGTAGATCATAAGCTATTTGTGTCCTCCATTAGAAGTATTAAAACAATATGGATTGATTCACTGGTTTGCACTAACTTAATGTATAACCTAAAATAATCAGTATTACCATTATGAGGCAGCAATAAATTATTCCTTCCACTTCTGCTTCAACAACTACACCCATTTTTATTTCCGTAACAAAATCTGAGGCTTTGATGACATGACTGTGCAAATGCAAAGAACCTTTTAAGGATATAACTACTGCAGTTTAAAACTAATTTATTTACTCTTGATGCATAATGTGTGCTGTAAAATCTGACAAAGCATATCACTCATTATCCATCCATTTCTAATACAATGACCACATGTTTTGCTACAGTATGTACACTAAACATAACCTGCCTTTTGCCCTAAAAATTTCCAGTAAACATTTTCTAATGCACTGCCATTATCATATATTTCAGTCTCATTATGCAAGACTGATGACACAATAGAATGTGCAAGTTCTGACAGTCTGAGAAATAGCAGACTGTTTTATAATATTTAATATATTTTTTTATTTTTTTAAACACCTTCATTGAATTATCACTTGTGACATAGGTAAATGAACATAAATATAAAAGTAATCAAACTGTATTACGTTCAAGTTTACAAACATTATACTTCACATAAATTGCTATATGTCAATATTTAGTAATTATTTTGAAAATTATATGTTTACTGTAAGCAGTTTTGAGGTGATATGTGTACATGTGCAGGTGTGCATGCTCATATGTGTTTGTGAGTGCATGTGCATGTGTGTATTTACGTGTGTGTGTGTGTGTGTGTGTGTGTGTGTGTGTGTGTGTGTGTGTGTGTGTGTGTGTGTGTGTAGTAGTAGTAAATCATTTGCATGACACTGTAAAAAGACCATACAACACAATTAAATATTCACCTGTCTTAGAATGTAAGAACTGATGTATGGAGTGAAGGAAGATACAGGAAATAAGAGTTTTGCTGTTTAGCTTTTGCCATATCAAGGAAGAATGGGGATTTAAAAGATGGCTTGCTTTGGAGATTATGGTCATCTGAAGGAAATATATCTTGCTGTAATGAAACAAAAACAATAAATATGCAATAGGCGATTGTAATATTATACTGATTAGCATTCAAAATGCCAAGGAGGTTAAAATACAAGAATGGTATCTCTTTGTTTAATTCAAAGCTGCATAAACTAATAAATTAGTTATCTAATGTATTTTCAAAATCACTCACAGTTCATAGGTTGTTACTAGTCTAATGATCACTGTGGCTCTTATAAGCCTATCCGTTCATCCCAAATACTTTGGGTGGTGAGTATCACAGGCATCTATTCGGGGGAGTGAGGCATATTAGTAGGAAGGTAAGGATTTGGGGGAAGGTGAGCAGTGTTAGGATAATACTTTTCTTATTGACAGCCTCTGTCCAGAAAGAATAGTTTGGGCCATCGGGGCTCAAACTCATGGCGGAGTTCACTAGAGTCCAGTTCACAATGACAGGACCATAAAATCATACAATGTGGATGTAAGATCGTACAAGTTTGATCGAATTTTATACAGCTGCTGTATCAAGCATTATCTATCCTAACTGTAAACAGCAGGAATTAATGATATTTATATGGTGCACATGATAATGTTTTTGGATATTCCTGCTCTCCATGACAAGTATTAACTAACATATTTTGCATTGTTGTATTGCTGCCTTAAGATGAAGTTGAAATATTTGTCATTCTTTAGGGACTGAGCTTTACAACAGATATTCATTCATTTAGACAACTACAGGCCTTTATTCTTGTAATGTTATTTTTATGTCTGAGAGGGAAACCAGAATCTTGGTTCACATATTTCATGAATAACAATTTAAACTGGTCAACAGGCAGCAGATTAAAACATGGCTTTAGGTAAAACCATAGTTATTCTTAACTCCAGCAGAATCATAGAAGTAAATAATTAGAAATAGAGGTAGAGAAGTAAATATTTGAAAATAAGAAAATGTTACAGCTGGAAATGTATAACCAAAAAAAAGTTGGATAAGCCATGGTCAATTATGTTATACAATACAGCAATTTTAATATTTGATATGTTTTACTACAGGCAATAGTGTATCTGTTAAACTGGTCGGGGCGGCTGATTTTTACTTCCTGCAATAAATGTTCAAAAGCCTTCATGGTGCTGTTGTCTCTTTGCTATAACTATCATTTGCATCATAGTTTGTATAAAAAACTGTTTGAAATGGAATTCTTAACAATGAAGGAGGTTACCTGCATATTGTTGGTAGACCCAGAAATATACCATGCAGTAAGTTACCTGCATATTGTTGGTAAACCCAGAAATATACCACACAGTAAGTTACCTGCATACTGTAAGTAGACCCAGAAATATACCACGCAGTAAGTTACCTGCATATTGTTGGTAGACCCAGAAATATACCACGTAGTAGGTTACCTACATATTGTTGGTAGACCCAGAAATACACCACACAGTAAGTTACCTGCATATTGTTGGTAGACCCAGAAATATACCATGCAGTAAGTTACCTCCATACTGTTGGGAGACCCAAAAATATACCATGCAGTAAGTTGCCTGCATATTGTTGGTAGACCCAGAAATATGCCACTCAGTAAGTTATCTGCATATTGTTGGTAGATCCAGAAATATACCACATAGTGAACAATTAATTAAATGTCAAGATACTTGAATATAAATTCTAATTTGCTGGCAGAAAGTTTAGACTTATAAAAAGAAAATCATATTTTTCCCCTGAAGAAATAATTGGACATTCTAGATCTTATCAGTAAAAGGAATGGGTGTGGGAAGCTAGAAACAATGGCAGACTGCAGAAGTCATTTTTCCAGAGCTACCAATCAAGAGAAAATAAAGCCATTAGAATAATTATGAATTATGTTACACAGAGAAAGAAAGATAAGTGTTTTCATTTCTTGATTTTAAAAGTCTGTATCTGCTTTAGCTAATGTCTTTTACCCTATATTTTTAATTCCAGTACATAGTTGCATTGCATTTTTGCTGTTTAAATGATCTAGCTGTTGTTTTTAAGCCCTAGTTTTTTCTTGTGTATCGAGTGTATGCCTGGCTAATTCAGGATTTGTGTTTGCATTAGAACTGATTGTTTTTCCCTCTTACCCACACTGTTATAGTTGTGTTTTTAAACCAAGGGTATCTGTTGTGCCTGCCCCTTATTATAATGACAACATAATTCCCTCCCTCTCCCTGTTTATTGGCTGTTGACAATAAGCACATGTTTCATTTTACAAAGTCCCTCCCCTTAAACTACTCACCAGCCACTTTGATACCATTTCTTAATATTGAGTGCACTAATATTGTTTGCATTAATTTTTGTATCAAATTAGTTTTTTTATTATACTATAATTAGTTTACTGATTTTTTGCTGGTGGGAGAGGAAAGTTTTCAGGCTAGTTGTTTTATATTGAAATTAAAATGCTCAATAGCAAGTCCACCTAAACATTATACATTCTTCTTAAAACAAAACGCCAAGCAGTTATAGTTATCCCTGCCCCTAGAATCATTCTTGTAAGTGTCATGGACCAACACTCCTCCACAACTTCTCTAGCCATCCTGATTGAGATGGGTATCTTGAGATCCTGTAAGAATCATCTCATGCTGTGTGATGATCATCTATTATTCAAGCAGTACACCGCAGTGTGTGAGAGATGTACATATATAATATTCCTGGAGGCAAAAATCACATATGGCGAACTGTGTCTCAAAGTGACAGATGCTGAGCCTGTAAGGCAGGAATTGACTAAACCACACATTCTTGTTACAGGTGCCTTCACTGTAAGGCATACAGATGTGCCTCTTATAAGGCTGAGTATGAAAAGAGTGGCAGTCAATTGCCTACCTGGTGCCAAGATTTCTCAGATCATGCGTGCACTCCAGTCCCTAAATATCAAGTACAAGTATGACCCTATCATAGTTCGTGACAGTGTCAATGAATTAAGGCATACTTTCCTGGACTATATTAAGACAGGGAGGGAGAGAAACAGACTGAGATGATGGAGCTGTCAGACTATGAGTCCAAGGTGTGCATGAGCCTAACACTGTGAAGCATTCTACCTTCTCAAGGATGATGCTGTGATATGATGATGGAGCTGTCAGACTATGAGAACAAGGTGTGTATGAGCCTAACAGTGTGCAGCATTCTACCTTCTCAGGGATGATGCTGTAATACGATGATGTAGCTGTCAGACAATGAATCCAAAGTGTGTATGAACCTAACTCTGTGCAGCATTCTACCTTCTCAAGGATGATGCTGTGATATGATGATGGAGCTGTCAGACTATGAGTCCAAGGTGTGCATGAGCCTAACACTGTGCAGCATTCTACCTTCTCAAGGATGATGCTGTGATATGATAATGGAGCTGTCAGACTATGAGTCCAAGGTGTGCATGAGCCTAACACTGTGCAGCATTCTACCTTCTCAAGGTTGATGCTGTGATATGATGATGGAGGTGTGAGACTATGAGTCCTAGGTGTGAGCCTAAGACTGAACAGAATTCTACTTTCTCAAGGATGATGCTGTGATATGATGATGGAGCTGTCAGACTATGAGTCCAAGGTGAGCATGAGACTAACACTGTGTAGCCTTCTACCTTCTCAAGGATGATGCTGTGATATGATGATGGAGCTGTCAGACTATGAGTCCAAGGTGTGCATGAGCCTAACACTGTGCAACATTCTACCTTCTCAAGGATGATGCTGTGATATGATGATGGAGCTGTCAGACTATAAGTCCAAGGAGTGCGTGAACCTAACACTGTGCAGCATTCTAACTTCTCAAGGATGATGCTGTGATATGATGATGGAGCTGTCAGACTATGAGTCCAAGGTGTGCATGAGCCTAACACTGTGCAGCATTCTAAAATCTGAAGGATGATGCTGTGATATAATGACGGAGCTGTCAGACTATGAGTCCAAGGTGTGCATGAGCCTAACACTGTGCAGCATTCTACCTTCTCAAGGATGATGCTGTGATATGATGACGGAAATGTCAGACTATGCGTCCAGGTGTGCATGAGCCTAACACTGTGCAGCATTCTACCTTCTCAAGGATGATGCTGTGATATGATGATGGAGCTGTCAGACTATGAGTCCAAGGTGTGCATGAGCCTAACACTGTGCAGCATTCTACATTCCCAAGGATGATGCTATGAAATGATGATGGAGCTGTCAGAGTATGAGTTAAAGGTGTGCATGAGACTAACACTGTGAGCATTCACCCTTCTCAAGGATGATGCTGTGATATGATGATGGAGCTGTCAGGCTATGAGTCCAAGGTGTGCATGAGCCTAACACTGTGCAGCATTCTACTTTCTTAAGGATGATGCTGTGACATGATGATGGAGCTATCAGAATATGAGTCAAAGGTGTGCATGAGATTAACACTGTGAGCATTCTACCTTCTCAAGGATGATGCTGTGATATGATGATGGAGCTGTCAGACTATGGGTCCAAGGTGTGAATGAGCCTAACATTGTGTAACATCCTACCTTTTCAAGGATGATGCTGTGATATGATGAAGGAGCTGTCAGACTATGAGTCCAAGGTGTGCATGAGCCTAACACTGTGCAGCAATCTACCTTCTCAAGGATGATGCTGTGATATGATGATGGAGCTGTCAGACTATGAGTCCAAGGTGTGCACAAGCCTAACACTGTGCAACATTCTACCATCTCAAGGATGATGCTGTGATATGATGATGGAGCTTTAAGACTATAAGTCCAAGGTGTGTGTGAGCGTAACACTGTGCAGCATTCTACCTTCTCAAGGATGATGCTGTGATATGATGATGGAGCTGTCAGAATATGAGTCCAAAGTGTGCATGAGCCTAACACTGTGCAGCATTCTAAAATCTCAAAAATGATGCTGTGATATGATGATGGAGCTGTCAGGCTATGAATTCAAGGTGTGCGTGAGCCTAACAATGTGCAGCATTCTACCTTCTCAAGGATGATGCTGTGATATGATGATGGAGCTGTCAGGCTATGAGTCCAAGTTGTGCATGAGCCTAACACTGTGTAGCATCCTACCTTTTCAAGGATGATGCTGTGATATGATGAAGGAGCTGTCAGACTATGAGTCCAAGGTGTGCATGAGCCTAACACTGTGCAGCAATCTACCTTCTCAAGGATGATGCTGTGATATGATGATGGAGCTGTCAGACTATGAGTCCAAGGTGTGCACAAGCCTAACACTGTGCAACATTCTACCATCTCAAGGATGATGCTGTGATATGATGATGGAGCTGTCAGACTATAAGTCCAAGGTGTGCGTGAGGCTAACACTGTGCAGCATTCTACCTTCTCAAGGATGATGCTGTGATATGATGATGGAGCTGTCAGAATATGAGTCCAAGGTGTGCATGAGCCTAACACTGTGCAGCATTCTAAAATCTCAAAGATGATGCTGTGATATGACGATGGAGCTGTCAGACTATGAGTCCAAGGTGTGCATGAGCCTAACACTCTGCAGCATTTTACCTTTTCAAGGATGATGCTGTGATATGATAATGGAGCTGTCAGACTATGAGTCCAAGGTGTACATGAGCCTTACACTGTGCAGCATTCTACCTTCTCAAGGATGATGCTGTGATATGATGATGGAGCTGTCAGACTATGAGTCCAAGGTGTGCACGAGCCTAACACTGTGATGCATTCTACGTTCTCAAGGATGATGCTGTGACATGATGATAGAGCTGTCAGACTATGAGTCCAAAGTGTGCATGAGCCTAACACTGTGTAGCATTCTACCTTCTCAAGGATGACGCTGTGATATGATGATGGAGCAGTCAGACTATAAGTCCAAGCTGTCCGTGAGCCTAACAATGTGCAGGATTCTACCTTTTCAAGGATGATGCTGTGATACGATGATGGAGCAGTCAGACTATGAGTCCAAGGTGTGCATGAGCCTAAGACTGTGCAGCATTCTAAATCCTTAAGGATGATGCTGTGATATGATGATGGAGCTGTCAGACTATGAGTCCAAGGTGTGAGTGAGTCTAACACTGTGCAGCATTCTACCTTCACAAGGATGATGCTGTGATATGCTGATGGAGCTGTCAGACTATGAGTCCAAGGAGTGCGTAAGCCTAACACTGTGCAGCATTCTACCTTCTCAAGGATGATGCTGTGATATGATGATGGAGCTGTCAGACTATGAGTCCAAGGTGTGCATGAGCCTAACACTGTGCAGCATTCTACCTTCTAAAGGATAATGTTGTGATTTGATGATGGAGCTGTCAGACTATGAGTCCAAGGTGTGAGTGAGCCTAACACTGTGCAGCAGTCTACCTTCTCAAGGACGATGCTGTCATATTATGATGGAGCTGTCAGACTATGAGTCCAAGGTGTGTATGAGCCTAATACTGTGCAGCATTCTACCTTCTCAAGGATGAAGCTGTGATATGATGATGGAGCTGTCAGACTATCAGTCCAAGGTGTGCACGAGCCTAACACTGTGCAGCATTCTACCTTCTCAAGGACGATGATGTGATATGTTGATGGGGCTGTCAGACTATAGGTTCAAGGTGCGTATGAGCCTAACACTGTGCAGCATTCTACCTTCTCAAGGATGACGCTGTGTTATGATGATGGAGCTGTCAGACTATAAGTCCAAGCTGTCCGTGAGCCTAACAATGTGCAGCATTCTACCTTTTCAAGGATAATGCTGTGATATGATGATGGAGCAGTCAGACTATGGGTCCAAGGTGTGCATGAGCCTAACACTGTGCAACATTCTAAATCCTTAAGGATGATGCTGTGATATGATGATGGAGCTGTCAGACTATGAGTCCAAGGTGTGAGTGAGCCTAACACTGTGCAGCATTCTACATTCTCAAGGATGATGCTGTGATATGATGATGGAGCTGTCAGACTATGAGTCCAAGGTGTGCATGAGCCTAACACTGTGCAGCATTCTACCTTCTCAAGGATAATGTTGTGATATGATGATAGAGCTGTCAGACTATGAGTCCAAGGTGTGCATGAGCCTAACACTGTGCAGCATTCTACCTTCTCAAGGATTATGCTGTGATATGATGATGCAGCTGTCAGACTATGAGTCCAAGGAGTGCATGAGCCTAACACTGTGCAGCAGTCTATCTTCTCAAGGACAATGCTGTCATATTATGATGGAGCTGTCAGACTATGAGTCCAAGGTGTGTATGAGCCTAATACTGTGCAGCATTCTACCTTCTCAAGGATGAAGCTGTGATATGATGATGGAGCTGTCAGACTATGAGTCCAAGGTGTGCATAAGCCTAACACTGTGCAGCATTCTACCTTCTCAAGGATAATGTTGTGATATGATGATAGAGCTGTTAGACTATGAATCCAAGGTGTGCAATAGCCTAACACTGTGCAGCAGTCTACCTTCTCAAGGACAATGCTGTCATATTATAATGGAGCTGTCAGACTATGAGTCCAAGGTGTGTATGAGCCTAATACTGTGCAGCATTCTACTTTCTCAAGGATGAAGCTGTGATATGATGATGGAGCTGTCAGACTATCAGTCCAAGGTGTGCATGAGCCTAACACTGTGCAGCATTCTACCTTCTCAAGGACGATGCTGTGATATGATGATGGAGCTGTCAGACTATAGGTCCAAGGTGTGTATGAGCCTAACACTGTGCAGCATTCTACCTTCTCAAGGATGATGCTGTGATATGATGATGGAGCTGTCAGACAATGAGTCCAAGGTGTGTGTAAGCCTAACACTCTGCAGCATGCTAAAATCTCAAGGATGATTCTGTGATATAATGATGGAGCTGTCGGACTATGAGTCCAAGGTGTGCATGAGACTAACACTGTGCAGCAGTCTACCTTCTCAAGGATGATGCTGTGATATGATGATGGAGCTGTCAGATTACGAGTCCAAGGTGTGCATGAGCCTAATACTGTGCAGCATTCTACCTTCTCAAGGACAATGCTGTCATATTATGATGGAGCTCTCAGACTATGATTCCAAGCTGTGTATGAGCCTAACACTGTGCAGCATTTTACCTTCTCAAGGATGATGCTGTGATATCATGATGGAGCTGTCCAACTATAAGTCCAAGGTGTGAGTGGGCCTAACACTGTGCAGCATTCTAAAATCTCAAGGATGATGCTGTGATATGATGACGGAGCTGTCAGACTATGAGTCCAATGTGTGCTTGAGCCTAACACTGTGCAGCATTCTACCTTCTCAAGGATGATGCTGTGATATGATGATGGAGCTGTCAGGCTATGAGACCAAGTTGTGCAAGAGTCTAGCACTGTGCAGCATTCTATCGTCTCAAGGATGATGCTGTGATATGATGATGGAGCTGTCAGATTATGAGTCCAAGGTGTGCATGAGCCTAACACTGTGCATCATTCTACCTTCTCAAGGATAATGTTGTGATATGATGATAGAGCTGTCAGACTATGAGTCCAAGGTGTGCATCAGCCTAACACTGTGCAGCATTCTACCTTCTCAAAGATGATGCTGTCATATTATGATGGAGCTGTCAGACTATGAGCCCAAGGTGTGTATGAGCCTACCACTGTACAGCATCCTACCTTCTCAAGGATGATGCTGTGATATGATGATGGAGCTGTCAGACTATGAGTCCATGGTGTGTATGAGCCTGACACTGTGCAGCCTTCTACCTTCTAAAGTATGATGCTGTGATACAATGATGGAGCTGTTAGACTATGAGTCCAAGGTGTGCATAAGCCTAACACTGTGCAGCATTCTACCTTCTCAAAGATGATGCTGTGATATGAAGATGGAGCTGTCAGACTATGAGTCCAATATGGGCACGAGCCTAACACTGTGCAGCATTCTACCTTTTCAACAATGATGCTGTAATATGATGATGGAGCTGTCAGACTATGAGTCCAAGGTGTGCACGAACCTAACACTGTGCAGCATTCTACCTTGTCAAGGATGATGCTGTGATATGATGATGGAGCTGTCCGACTATAAGTCCAAGGTGTCCGTGAGCCTAACACTGTGCAGCATTCTAACTTCTCAAAGATGATGCTGTGATATGATGATGGAGCTGTCAGACTATGAGTCCAAGGAGTGAATAAGCCTAACACTGTGCAGCATTCTAAAATCTCAAGGATGATGCTGTGATATGATGACGGTGCTGTCAGACTATGATTCCAAGGTGTGCGTGAGCCTAACAATGTGCAGCATTCTACCTTCTCAAGGATGATGCTATGATATGATGATGGAGCTGTCAGGCTATGAGTCCAAGTTGTGCATGAGCCTAACACTGTGCAGCATTCTACTTTCTCAAGGATGAGGCTGTGATATGTGGAGACAGCTGCCAGACTATTAGTCCAAGGTGTGCATGAGCCTAACACTGTGCAGCATTCTAAAACCTCAAGGATGATGCTGTGATATGATGATGCAGCTGTCAGACTATGAGTCAAAGGTGTGCATGATCCTAACACTGTGCAGCATTCTACCTTCTCAAGGATGATGCTGTGATATGATGATGGAGCTGTCAGACTATGAGTCCGAGGTGTGCATGAGCCTAACACTGTGCTGCATTCTACGTTCTCAAGGATGATGCTGTGACATGATGATGGAGCTGTCAGTCTATGAGTCTGAGGTGTGCATGAGCCTAACACTGTGTAGCATTCTACCTTCTCAAGGATGATGCTGTGATATGATGATGGAGCATACAGACTGTAAGTCCAAGCTGTGCGTGAGCCTAACACTGTGTAGCATTCTACCTTTTCCAGGATGATGCTGTGATATGATGATGGAGCTGTCAGAGTATGAGTCCAAGGTGTGCATGAGCCTAACACTGTCCAGCATTCTAAAACCTCAAGGATGATGCTGTGATATGATGATGCAGCTGTCAGACTATGAGGGCAAGGTGTGCATGAGCCTAACACTGTGCAGCATTCTACCTTCTCAAGGATGATGCTGTGATATAATGATGGAGCTGTCAGACTATGAGTCCAAGGTGTGCATTAGCCTAACACTGTGCAGCAATTTACCTTCTCAAGGATGATGCTGTGCTATGATGATGGAGCTGTCAGACAAAGAGTCCAAGGTGTGCATGAGCCTAACACTGTGCAGCATTTTTCCTTCTCAAGGATAATGTTGTGATATGATGATAGAGCTGTCAGACTATGAGTCCAAGGTGTGCATGAGCCTAACACAGTGTAGCATTCTACCTTCTCAAGGCTGATGCTGTGATATGATGATGCAGCTGTCAGACTATGAGTCCAAGGTGTGCATGAGCCTAAGACTGTGCAGCATTCTACCTTCTCAAGGATGATGCTGTGATATGATGATGGAGCTGTTAGACTATGAGTCCAAGGTGTGCATGAGCCTAACACTGTGCAGCATTCTACCTTCTCAAGTATGATGCTGTGATATGATGATGGAGCTGTCAGACTATGAGTCCAACGTGTGTATGAGCCAAAGACTGTGCAGTATTCTACCTTCTCAAGGATGATGATGTGATATGATGATTGAGCTGTAAGACTATGAGTCCAAGGTGTGCATGAGCCTAAGACTCTGCAGCATTCTACCTTCTCAAGGATTATGCTGTGATATGATGTTGTAGCTGTCAGACTATGAGTCCAAGGTGTGCATGAGTCTAACACTGTGCAGCATTCGACATTCTCAAGGATGATGCTGTGATATGATGATGGAGCTGTCAGAGTATGAGTCCAAGATGTGCATGAGCTTAACACTGTGCAGCATTCTACTTTGTCAAGGGTAATGCTGTGATATGATGATGGAGCTGTCAGACTATGAGTCCAAAGTGTGTATGAGCCTAACACTGTGCAGCATTCTACATTTTCAAGGATGATGCTGTGATATGATGATGGAGCTGTCAGACTATGAGTCCAAGGTGTGCATAAGCCTAACACTATGCAGCATTCTACCTTCTCAAGGATGATGCTGTGACATGATGATAGAGCTGTCAGACTATGAGTCCAAGGTGTTTGTGAGCCTAACACTGTGCAGCATTCTACCTTCTCAAGGATGATGCTGTGATATGATGATGGAGCTGTCAGACAATGAGTCCATGTTGTGCATGAGCCTACCACTGTGCAGCATTCTACCTTCTCAAAGATGATGATTTGATATGATGATGGAGCTGTCAGACTATGAGGGCAAGGTGTGCATGAGCCTAACACTGTGCAGCATTCTACCTTCTCAAGGATGATGCTGTGATATAATGATGGAGCTGTCAGACTATGAGTCCAAGGTGTGCATTAGCCTAACACTGTGCAGCAATTTACCTTCTCAAAGATGATGCTGTGCTATGATGATGGAGCTGTCAGAAAAAGAGTCCAAGGTGTGCATGAGCCTAACACTGTGCAGCATTCTTCCTTCTCAAGGATAATGTTGTGATATGATGATAGAGCTGTCAGACTATGAGTCCAAGGTGTGCATGAGCCTAACACAGTGTAGCATTCTACCTTCTCAAGGCTGATGCTGTGATATGATGATGCAGCTGTCAGACTATGAGTCCAAGGTGTGCATGAGGCTAAGACTGTGCAGCATTCTACCTTCTCAAGGATGATGCTGTGATATGATGATGGAGCTGTTAGACTATGAGTCCAAGGTGTGCATGAGCCTAACACTGTGCAGCATTCTACCTTCTCAAGTATGATGCTGTGATATGATGATGGAGCTGTCAGACTATGAGTCCAACATGTGTATGAGCCAAAGACTGTGCAGTATTCTACCTTCTCAAGGATGATGATGTGATATGATGATTGAGCTGTAAGACTATGAGTCCAAGGTGTGCATGAGCCTAAGACTCTGCAGCATTCTACCTTCTCAAGGATTATGCTGTGATATGATGTTGTAGCTGTCAGACTATGAGTCCAAGGTGTGCATGAGTCTAACACTGTGCAGCATTCGACATTCTCAAGGATGATGCTGTGATATGATGATGGAGCTGTCAGAGTATGAGTCCAAGATGTGCATGAGCTTAACACTGTGCAGCATTCTACTTTGTCAAGGGTAATGCTGTGATATGATGATGGAGCTGTCAGAATATGAGTCCAAAGTGTGTATGAGCCTAACACTGTGCAGCATTCTACATTTTCAAGGATGATGCTGTGATATGATGATGGAGCTGTCAGACTATGAGTCCAAGGTGTGCATAAGCCTAACACTATGCAGCATTCTACCTTCTCAAGGATGATGCTGTGACATGATGATAGAGCTGTCAGACTATGAGTTCAAGGTGTTTGTGAGCCTAACACTGTGCAGCATTCTACCTTCTCAAGGATGATGCTGTGATATGATGATGGAGCTGTCAGACTATGAGTCCATGTTGTGCATGAGCCTACCACTGTGCAGCATTCTACCTTCTGAAAGATGATGATGTGATATGATGATGGAGCTGTCAGACTATGAGTCCAAGGTGTTCATGAGCCTAACACTGTGCAGCATTCTACCTTCTCAAGGATGATGCTGTGATATGATGATGGAGCTGTCAGACTATGAGTCCAATGTGTGCATGAGCCTAACACTGTGCAGCATTCTACCTTCTCAAGCATGATGCTGTGATATGATGATGGAGCTGTCAGACTAAGGCTCCAAGGTGTGCATGAGCATGATGCTGTGATATGATGATGGAGCTGTCAGACTAAGATTCCAAGGTGTGCATGAGCCTAACACTGTGCAGCATTTTACCTTCTCAAGCATGATGCTGTGATATGATGATGGAGCAGTCAGACTAAGATTCCAAGGTGTGCATGAGCGTAACACTGTGCAGGATTCTACCTTCTCAAGGCTGATGCTGTGATATGATGATCGAGCTGTCAGACTATGAGTCCAAGGTGTGCACGAGCATAACATTGTGCAGCATTCTACCTTCTCAAGGATGATGCTGTGATATGATGATGGAACTGTCAGACTATGAGTCCAAGTTGTGCATGAGCCTAAGACTGTGCAGCATTCTACCTTCTCAAGGATGATGCTGTGATATGATGATGGAGCTGTTAGACTATAAGTCCAAGGTGTGCATGAGCCTAACACTGTGCAGCATTCTACCTTCTCAAGTATGATGCTGTGATATGATGATGGAGCTGTCAGACTATGAGTCCAACGTGTGTATGAGCCAAAGACTGTGCAGTATTCTACCTTCTCAAGGATGATGCTGTGATATGATGTTGTAGCTGTCAGACTATGAGTCCAAGGTGTGCATGAGTCTAACACTGTGCAGCATTCGACATTCTCAAGGATGATGCTGTGATATGATGATGGAGTTGTCAGAGTATGAGTCCAAGATGTGCATGAGCCTAACACTGCGCAGCATTCTACTTTGTCAAGGGTAATGCTGTGATATGATGATGGAGCTGTCAGACTATGAGTCCAAAGTGTGTATGAGCCTAACACTGTGCAGCATTCTACATTTTCAAGGATGATGCTGTGATATGATGATGGAGCTTTCAGACTATGAGTCCAAGGTGTGCATAAGCCTAACACTATGCAGCATTCTACCTTCTCAAGGATGATGCTGTGACATGATGATAGAGCTGCCAGACTATGAGTCCAAGGTGTTTGTGAGCCTAACACTGTGCAGCATTCTACATTTTCAAGGATGATGTTGTGATATGATGATGGAGCGTTCAGACTATGAGTCCAAGGTGTGCATAAGCCTAACACTATGCAGCATTCTACCTTCTCAAGGATGATGCTGTGATATGATTATGGAGCTGTCAGACTATGAGTCCAAAGTGTGTATGAGTCTAACACTGTGCAGCATTCTACATTTTCAAGGATGATGCTGTGATATGATGATGGAGCTTTCAGACTATGAGTCCAAGGTGTGCATAAGCCTAACACTATGCAGCATTCTACCTTCTCAAGGATGATTCTGTGATATAATGATGGAGCTGTCGGACTATGAGTCCAAGGTGTGCATGAGACTAACACTGTGCAGCAGTCTACCTTCTCAAGGATGATGCTGTGATATGATGATGGAGCTGTCAGATTACGAGTCCAAGGTGTGCATGAGCCTAATACTGTGCAGCATTCTACCTTCTCAAGGACAATGCTGTCATATTATGATGGAGCTCTCAGACTATGATTCCAAGCTGTGTATGAGCCTAACACTGTGCAGCATTTTACCTTCTCAAGGATGATGCTGTGATATCATGATGGAGCTGTCCAACTATAAGTCCAAGGTGTGAGTGAGCCTAACACTGTGCAGCATTCTACATTCTCAAGGATGATGCTGTGATATGATGATGGAGCTGTCAGACTATGAGTCCAAGGTGTGCATGAGCCTAACACTGTGCAGCATTCTACCTTCTCAAGGATTATGCTGTGATATGATGATGCAGCTGTCAGACTATGAGTCCAAGGTGTGCATGAGCCTAACACTGTGCAGCATTCTACCTTCTCAAGGATGATGCTGTGATATGATGATGGAGCTGTCAGACTATGAGTCCAAGGTGTGCATGAGCCTAACACTGTGCAGCATTCTACCTTCTCAAGGATAATGTTGTGATATGATGATAGAGCTGTCAGACTATGAGTCCAAGGTGTGCATGAGCCTAACACTGTGCAGCATTCTACCTTCTCAAGGATAATGCTGTGATATGATGATGGAGCTGTCAGACTATGAGTCCAAGGTGTGCATGAGCCTAACACTGTGCAGCATTCTACCTTCTCAAGGATGATGCTGTGATATGATGATGGAGCTGTCAGACTATGAGTCCAAGGTGTGCATGAGCCTAACACTGTGCAGCATTCTACCTTCTCAAGGATGATGCTGTGATATGATGATGGAGCTGTCAGACTATGAGTCCAAGGTGTGCATGAGCCTAACACTGTGCAGCATTCTACTGTCTCAAGGATGATGCTGTGATATGATAATGGAGCTGTCAGACTATGAGTCCAAGGTGTGCATGAGCCTAACACTGTGGAGCATTATGCCTTCTCAAGGATGATGCTGTGATATGATAATGGAGCTGTCAAACTATGAGTCCAAGGTGTGTATGAGCCTAATACTGTGCAGCATTCTACCTTCTCAAGGATGAAGCTGTGATATGATGATGGAGCTGTCAGACTATCAGTCCAAGGTGTGTATGAGCCTAACACTGTGCAGCATTCTACCTTCTCAAGGATGATGCAGTGATATTATGATGGAGCTGCCAGACTATGAGTCCAAGGTGTAAATGAGCCTAACACTGTGCAGCATTCTACCTTCTCAAGGATGATGCTGTGATATGATGATGGAGCTGTCAGACTATGATTCCAAGGTGTCCTTCTCAAGGATGATGCTGTGATATGATGATGGAGCTGTCAGACTATGAGTCCAAGGTGTGCATGAGCCTAACACTGTGCAGCATTCTACCTTCTCAAGGATGATGCTGTGATATGATGATGGAGCTGTCAGACTATGAGTCCAAGGTGTGCTTGAGCCTAACACTGTGCAGCATTCTACCTTCTCAAGGATGATGCTGTGATATGATGATGGAGCTGTCAGACTATGAGTCCAAGGTGTGTATGAGCCTAATACTGTGCAGCATTCTACCTTCTCAAGGATGAAGCTGTGATATGATGATGGAGCTGTCAGACTATCAGTCCAAGGTGTGCACGAGCCTAACACTGTGCAGCATTCTACCTTCTCAAGGATGATGCAGTGATATTATGATGGAGCTGCCAGACTATGAGTCCAAGGTGTAAATGAGCCTAACACTGTGCAGCATTCTACCTTCTCAAGGATAATGCTGTGATATGATGATGGAGCTGTCAGACTATGAGTCCAAGGTGTGCATGAGCCTAACACTGTGCAGCATTTTACCTTCTCAAGGATGATGCTGTGATATGATGATGGAGCTGTCAGACTATGAGTCCAAGGTGTGCATGAGCCTAACACTGTGCAGCATTTTACCTTCTCAAGGATGATGCTGTGATATGATAATGGAGCTGTCAGACTATGAGTCCAAGGTGTACATGAGCCTTACACTGTGCAGCATTCTACCTTCTCAAGGATGATGCTGTGATATGATGATGGAGCTGTCAGACTATGAGTCCAAGGTGTGCATGAGCCTAACACTGTGTAGCATTCTACCTTCTCAAGGATGACGCTGTGTTATGATGATGGAGCTGTCAGACTATGAGTCCAAGGTGTGCATGAGCCTAAGACTGTGCAGCATTCTACCTTCTCAAGGATGATGCTGTGATATGATGATGGAGCTGTCAGACTATGAGTCCAAGGTGTGCATGAGCCTAACACTGTGCAGCATTCTACCTTCTCAAGGATGATGCTGTGATATGATGATGGAGCTGTCAGACTATGAGTCCAAGGTGTGCATGAGCCTAACACTGTGCAGCATTCTACCTTCTCAAGGATGATGCTGTGATATGATGATGGAGCTGTCAGACTATGAGTCCAAGTTGTGCATGAGCCTAACACTGTGCAGCATTCTACCTTCTCAAGGATGATGCTGTGATATGATGATGTAGCTGTCAGACTATGAGTCCAAGGTGTGCATGAGCCTAACACTGTGCAGCATTCTAAATTCTCAAGGATGATGCTGTGATATGATGATGGAGCTGTCAGACTATGAGTCCAAGGTGTGCATGAGCCTAACACTGTGCAGCATTCTACCTTCTCAAGGATAATGCTGTGATATGATGATGGAGCTGTCAGACTATGAGTCCAAGGTGTGCATGAGCCTAACACTGTGCAGCATTCTACGTTCTCAAGGATGATGCTGCGACATGATGATGGAGCTGTCAGACTATGAGTCCAAAGTGTGCATGAGCCTAACACTGTGTAGCATTCTACCTTCTCAAGGATGATGCTGTGATATGATGATGGAGCATACAGACTATGAGTCCAAGGTGTGCGTGAGCCTAACACTGTGTAGCATTCTACCTTCTCAGGATGATGCTGTGATATGATGATGGAGCTGTCAGACTATGAGTCCAAGGTGTGCATGAGCCTAACACTGTCCAGCATTCTACCTTCTCAAGGATGATGCTGTGATATGATGATGCAGCTGTCAGACTATGAGGGCAAGGTGTGCATGAGCCTAACACTGTGCAGCATTCTACCTTCTCAAGGATGATGCTGTGATATAATGATGGAGCTGTCAGACTATGAGTCCAAGGTGTGCATTAGCCTAACACTGTGCAGCAATTTACCTTCTCAAGGATGATGCTGTGCTATGATGATGGAGCTGTCAGACAAAGAGTCCAAGGTGTGCATGAGCCTAACACTGTGCAGCATTTTTCCTTCTCAAGGATAATGTTGTGATATGATGATAGAGCTGTCAGACTATGAGTCCAAGGTGTGCATGAGCCTAACACAGTGTAGCATTCTACCTTCTCAAGGCTGATGCTGTGATATGATGATGCAGCTGTCAGACTATGAGTCCAAGGTGTGCATGAGCCTAAGACTGTGCAGCATTCTACCTTCTCAAGGATGATGCTGTGATATGATGATGGAGCTGTTAGACTATGAGTCCAAGGTGTGCATGAGCCTAACACTGTGCAGCATTCTACCTTCTCAAGTATGATGCTGTGATATGATGATGGAGCTGTCAGACTATGAGTCCAACGTGTGTATGAGCCAAAGACTGTGCAGTATTCTACCTTCTCAAGGATGATGATGTGATATGATGATTGAGCTGTAAGACTATGAGTCCAAGGTGTGCATGAGCCTAAGACTCTGCAGCATTCTACCTTCTCAAGGATTATGCTGTGATATGATGTTGTAGCTGTCAGACTATGAGTCCAAGGTGTGCATGAGTCTAACACTGTGCAGCATTCGACATTCTCAAGGATGATGCTGTGATATGATGATGGAGCTGTCAGAGTATGAGTCCAAGATGTGCATGAGCTTAACACTGTGCAGCATTCTACTTTGTCAAGGGTAATGCTGTGATATGATGATGGAGCTGTCAGACTATGAGTCCAAAGTGTGTATGAGCCTAACACTGTGCAGCATTCTACATTTTCAAGGATGATGCTGTGATATGATGATGGAGCTGTCAGACTATGAGTCCAAGGTGTGCATAAGCCTAACACTATGCAGCATTCTACCTTCTCAAGGATGATGCTGTGACATGATGATAGAGCTGTCAGACTATGAGTCCAAGGTGTTTGTGAGCCTAACACTGTGCAGCATTCTACCTTCTCAAGGATGATGCTGTGATATGATGATGGAGCTGTCAGACTATGAGTCCATGTTGTGCATGAGCCTACCACTGTGCAGCATTCTACCTTCTCAAAGATGATGATGTGATATGATGATGGAGCTGTCAGACTATGAGTCCAAGGTGTTCATGAGCCTAACACTGTGCAGCATTCTACCTTCTCAAGGATGATGCTGTGATATGATGATGGAGCTGTCAGACTATGAGTCCAATGTGTGCATGAGCCTAACACTGTGCAGCATTCTACCTTCTCAAGCATGATGCTGTGATATGATGATGGAGCTGTCAGACTAAGATTCCAAGGTGTGCATGAGCCTAACACTGTGCAGCATTCTTCCTTCTCAAGCATGATGCTGTGATATGATGATGGAGCTGTCAGACAAAGATTCCAAGGTGTGCATGAGCCTAACACTGTGCAGCATTCTACCTTCTCAAGCATGATGCTGTGATATGATGATGCAGCTGTCAGACTATGAGTCCAAGGTGTGCATGAGGCTAACACTGTGCAGCATTCTACCTTCTCAAGGATGATGCTGTGATATGATGATGGAGCTGTCAGACTATGAGTCCAAGTTGTGCATGAGCCTAACACTGTGCAGCATTCTACCTTCTCAAGTATGATGCTGTGATATGATGATGGAGCTGTCAGACTATGAGTCCAAGGTGTGCATGAGCCTAAGACTGTGCAGCATTCTACCTTCTCAAGGATGATGCTGTGATATGATGATGGAGCTGTCAGACTATGAGTCCAAGGTGTGCATGAGCCTAAGACTCTGCAGCATTCTACCTTCTCAAGGATGATGCTGTGATATGATGTTGTAGCTGTCCGACTATGAGTCCAAGGTGTGCATGAGTCTAACACTGTGCAGCATTCGACATTCTCAAGGATGATGCTGTGATATGATGATGGAGCTGTCAGAGTATGAGTCCAAGATGTGCATGAGCTTAACACTGTGCAGCATTCTACTTTGTCAAGGGTAATGCTGTGATATGATGATGGAGCTGTCAGACTATGAGTCCAAAGTGTGTATGAGCCTAACACTGTGCAGCATTCTACATTTTCAAGGATGATGCTGTGATATGATGATGGAGCTGTCAGACTATGAGTCCAAGGTGTGCATAAGCCTAACACTATGCAGCATTCTACCTTCTCAAGGATGATGCTGTGACATGATGATAGAGCTGTCAGACTATGAGTCCAAGGTGTTTGTGAGCCTAACACTGTGCAGCATTCTACCTTCTCAAGGATGATGCTGTGATATGATGATGGAGCTGTCAGACTATGAGTCCAAGGTGTGCATAAGCCTAACACTATGCAGCATTCTACCTTCTCAAGGATGATGCTGTGATATGATGATGGAGCTGTCAGACTATGAGTCCAAGGTGTTCATGAGCCTAACACTGTGCAGCATTCTACCTTCAAGGATGATGCTGTGATATGATGATGCAGCTGTCAGACTATGAGTCCAAGGTGTGCATGAGCCTAACACTATGCAGCATTCTACCTTCTCAAGGATGATGCTGTGATATGATGATGGAGCTGTCAGACTATGAGTCCAAGGTGTGCATGAGCCTAACACTGTGCAGCATTCTACCTTCTCAAGCATGATGCTGTGATATGATGATGGAGCTGTCAGACAAAGATTCCAAGGTGTGCATGAGCCTAACACTGTGCAGCATTCTACCTTCTCAAGCATGATGCTGTGATATGATGATGGAGCTGTCAGACTAAGATTCCAAGGAGTGCATGAGCATAACACTGTGCAGGATTCTACCTTCTCAAGGCTGATGCTGGGATATGATGATCGAGCTGTCAGACTATGAGTCCAAGGTGTGCATGAGCATAAGACTGTGCAGCATTCTTCCTTCTCAAGGATGATGCTGTGATATGATGACGGAGCTGTCAGACTATGAGTCCAAGGTGTGCATGAGCCTAAGACTGTGCAGCATTCTACCTTCTCAAGGATGATGCTGTGATATGATGATGGAGCTGTCAGACTATCAGTCCAAGGTGTGCACGAGCCTAACACTGTGCAGCATTCTACCTTCTCAAGGACGATGATGTGATATGTTGATGGGGCTGTCAGACTATAGGTTCAAGGTGCGTATGAGCCTAACACTGTGCAGCATTCTACCTTCTCAAGGATGATGCAGTGATATTATGATGGAGCTGCCAGACTATGAGTCCAAGGTGTGCATGAGCCTAACACTGTGCAGCATTTTACCTTCTCAAGGATGATGCTGTGATATGATAATGGAGCTGTCAGACTATGAGTCCAAGGTGTTCATGAGCCTAACACTGTGCAGCATTCTACCTTCTCAAGGATGATGTTGTGATATGATGATGGAGCTGTCAGACTATGAGTCCAAGGTGTTCATGAGCCTAACACTGTGCAGCATTCTACCTTCTCAAGGATGATGTTGTGATATGATGATGGAGCTGTCAGACTATAAGTCCAAGGTGTGCATGTGCCTAACACTGTGCAGCATTCTACCTTCTCATGGATGATGCTGTGATATGATGATGGAGCTGTCAGACTATGAGTCCAAGGTGTGCATGAGCCTAACACTGTGCAGCATTCTACCTTCTCAAGGATGATGCTGTGATATGATGATGGAGCTGTCAGACTATGAGTCCAAGGTGTGCATGAGCCTAACACTGTGCAGCATTCTACCTTCTCAAGCATGATGCTGTGATATGATGATGGAGCTGTCAGACTATGAGTCCAAGGTGTGCATGAGTCTAACACTGTGCAGCATTCTACATTTTTAAGGATGATGCTGTGATATAATGATGGAGCTGTCAGACTATGAGTCCAAGGTGTGCATAACCCTAACACTATGCAGCATTCTACCTTCTCAAGGATGATGCTGTGACATGATGATAGAGCTGTCAGACTATGAGTCCAAGGTGTGCATGAGCCTAACACAGTGTAGCATTCTACCTTCTCAAGGCTGATGCTGTGATATGATGATGCAGCTGTCAGACTATGAGTCCAAGGTGTGCATGAGCCTAAGACTGTGCAGCATTCTACCTTCTCAAGGACGATGCTGTGATATGATGATGGAGCTGTTAGACTATGAGTCCAAGGTGTGCATGAGCCTAACACTGTGCAGCATTCTACCTTCTCAAGGATGATGCTGTGATATGATGATGGAGCTGTCAGACTATGAGTCCAAGGTGTGCATGGGCCTAACACTGTGCAGCATTCTACCTTCTCAAGGATGATGCTGTGATATGATGATGGAGCTGTCAGACTATGAGTCCAAGGTGTGCATGAGCCTAACACTGTGCAGCATTCTACCTTCTCAAGGATGATGCTGTGATATGATGATGGAGCTGTCAGACTATGAGTCCAAGGTGTGCATGAGCCTAACACTGTGCAGCATTCTACCTTCTCAAGGATGATGCTGTGATATGATGATGGAGCTGTCAGACTATGAGTCCAAGGTGTGCATGAGCCTAACACTGTGCAGCATTCTACCTTCTCAAGGATGATGCAGTGATATTATGATGGAGCTGCCAGACTATGAGTCCAAGGTGTAAATGAGCCTAACACTGTGCAGCATTCTACCTTCTCAAGGATGATGCAGTGATATTATGATGGAGCTGCCAGACTATGAGTCCAAGGTGTGCATGAGCCTAACACTGTGCAGCATTTTACCTTCTCAAGGATGATGCTGTGATATGATAATGGAGCTGTCAGACTATGAGTCCAAGGTGTACATGAGCCTTACACTGTGCAGCATTCTACCTTCTCAAGGATGATGCTGTGATATGATGATGGAGCTGTCAGACTATCAGTCCAAGGTGTGCACGAGCCTAACACTGTGCAGCATTCTACCTTCTCAAGGACGATGATGTGATATGTTGATGGGGCTGTCAGACTATAGGTTCAAGGTGCGTATGAGCCTAACACTGTGCAGCATTATGCCTTCTCAAGGATGATGCTGTGATATGATAATGGAGCTGTCAAACTATGAGTCCAAGGTGTGCATGAGCCTAACACTGTGCAGCATTCTACCTTCTCAAGGATAATGCTGTGATATGATGATGGAGCTGTCAGACTATGAGTCCAAGGTGTGCATGAGCCTAACACTGTGCAGCATTTTACCTTCTCAAGGATGATGCTGTGATATGATAATGGAGCTGTCAGACTATGAGTCCAAGGTGTACATGAGCCTTACACTGTGCAGCATTCTACCTTCTCAAGGATGATGCTGTGATATGATGATGGAGCTGTCAGACTATGAGTCCAAGGTGTAAATGAGCCTAACACTGTGCAGCATTCTACCTTCTCAAGGATAATGCTGTGATATGATGATGGAGCTGTCAGACTATGAGTCCAAGGTGTGCATGAGCCTAACACTGTGCAGCATTTTACCTTCTCAAGGATGATGCTGTGATATGATAATGGAGCTGTCAGACTATGAGTCCAAGGTGTACATGAGCCTTACACTGTGCAGCATTCTACCTTCTCAAGGATAATGCTGTGATATGATGATGGAGCTGTCAGACTATGAGTCCAAGGTGTGCATGAGCCTAACACTGTGCAGCATTCTACCTTCTCAAGGATGATGCAGTGATATTATGATGGAGCTGCCAGACTATGAGTCCAAGGTGTGCATGAGCCTAACACTGTGCAGCATTCTACCTTCTCAAGGATGATGCTGTGATATGATGATGGAGCTGTCAGACTATGAGTCCAAGGTGTACATGAGCCTAACACTGTGCAGCATTCTACCTTCTCAAGGATGATGCTGTGATATGATGATGGAGCTGTCAGACTATGAGTCCAAGGTGTGCGTGAGCCTAACACTGTGCAGCATTCTACCTTCTCAAGGATGATGTTGTGATATGATGATGGAGCTGTCAGACTATAAGTCCAAGGTGTGCATGAGTCTAACACTGTGCAGCATTCTACCTCAAGGATGATGATGTGATATGATGATGGAGCTGTCAGACTATGAGGGCAAGGTGTGCATGAGCCTAACACTGTGCAGCATTCTACATTTTCAAGGATGATGCTGTGATATAATGATGGAGCTGTCAGACTATGAGTCCAAGGTGTGCATAACCCTAACACTATGCAGCATTCTACCTTCTCAAGGATGATGCTGTGACATGATGAAGGAGGTGCCAGAGTAAGAGTCCAAGGTGTGCATAACCCTAACACTATGCAGCATTCTACCTTCTCAAGGATGATGCTGTGACATGATGATAGAGCTGTCAGACTATGAGTCCAAGGTGTGCATGAGCCTAACACAGTGTAGCATTCTACCTTCTCAAGGCTGATGCTGTGATATGATGATGCAGCTGTCAGACTATGAGTCCAAGGTGTGCATGAGCCTAAGACTGTGCAGCATTCTACCTTCTCAAGGATGATGCTGTGATATGATGATGGAGCTGTTAGACTATGAGTCCAAGGTGTGCATGAGCCTAACACTGTGCAGCATTCTACCTTCTCAAGTATGATGCTGTGATATGATGATGGAGCTGTCAGACTATGAGTCCAATGTGTGTATGAGCCAAAGACTGTGCAGTATTCTACCTTCTCAAGGATGATGATGTGATATGATGATTGAGCTGTAAGACTATGAGTCCAAGGTGTGCATGAGCCTAAGACTCTGCAGCATTCTACCTTCTCAAGGATTATGCTGTGATATGATGTTGTAGCTGTCAGACTATGAGTCCAAGGTGTGCATGAGTCTAACACTGTGCAGCATTCGACATTCTCAAGGATGATGCTGTGATATGATGATGGAGCTGTCAGAGTATGAGTCCAAGATGTGCATGAGCTTAACACTGTGCAGCATTCTACTTTGTCAAGGGTAATGCTGTGATATGATGATGGAGCTGTCAGACTATGAGTCCAAAGTGTGTATGAGCCTAACACTGTGCAGCATTCTACATTTTCAAGGATGATGCTGTGATATGATGATGGAGCTGTCAGACTATGAGTCCAAGGTGTGCATAAGCCTAACACTATGCAGCATTCTACCTTCTCAAGGATGATGCTGTGACATGATGATAGAGCTGTCAGACTATGAGTCCAAGGTGTTTGTGAGCCTAACACTGTGCAGCATTCTACCTTCTCAAGGATGATGCTGTGATATGATGATGGAGCTGTCAGACTATGAGTCCATGTTGTGCATGAGCCTACCACTGTGCAGCATTCTACCTTCTCAAAGATGATGATGTGATATGATGATGGAGCTGTCAGACTATGAGTCCAAGGTGTGCATGAGCCTAACACTGTGCAGCATTCTACCTTCTCAAGGATGATGCTGTGATATGATGATGGAGCTGTCAGACTATGAGTCCAAGGTGTGCATGAGCCTAACACTGTGCAGCATTCTACCTTCTCAAGCATAATGCTGTGATATGATGATGGAGCTGTCAGACTATGAGTCCAAGGTGTGCATGAGCCTAACACTGTGCAGCATTTTACCTTCTCAAGGATGATGCTGTGATATGATAATGGAGCTGTCAGACTATGAGTCCAAGGTGTACATGAGCCTTACACTGTGCAGCATTCTACCTTCTCAAGGATGATGCTGTGATATGATGATGGAGCTGTCAGCCTATGAGTCCAAGGTGGGCATGAGCCTAACACTGTGCAGCATTCTACCTTGTCAAGGCTGATGCTGTGATATGATGATGGAGCTGTCAGACTATGAGTCCAAGGTGTGCATGAGCCTAAGACTGTGCAGCATTCTACCTTCTCAAGGATGATGCTGTGATATGATGATGGAGCTGTTAGACTATGAGTCCAAGGTGTGCATGAGCCTAACACTGTGCAGCATTCTACCTTCTCAAGTATGATGCTCTGATATGATGATAGAGCTGTCAGACTATGAGTCCAAGGTGTGCATGAGCCTAAGACTGTGCAGCATTCTACCTTCTCAAGGATGATGCTGTGATATGATGATTGAGCTGTCAGACTATGAGTCCAAGGTGTGCATGAGCCTAACACTCTGCAGCATTCTACCCTCTCACGGATGATGCTGTGATATGATGGTGTAGCTGTCAGACTATGACTCCAAGGTGTGCATGAGTCTAACACTGTGCAGCATTCTACATTCTCAAGGATGATGCTGTGATATGATGATGGAGCTGTCAGAGTATGAGTCCAAGATGTGCATGAGCCTAACACTGTGCAGCATTCTACTTTGTCAAGGATGATGCTGTGATATGATGATGGAGCTGTCAGACTATGAGTCCAAAGTGTGCATGAGCCTAACACTGTGCAGCATTCTACATTCTCAAGGATGATGCTGTGATATGATGATGGAGCTGTCAGACTATGAGTCCAAGGTGTGCATGAGCCTAACACTGTGCAGCATTCTACCTTCTCAAGGATGATGCTGTGATATGATGATGGAGCTGTCAGACTATGAGTCCAAGGTGTGCATGAGCCTAACACTGTGCAGCATTCTACCTTCTCAAGGATGATGCTGTGATATGATGATGGAGCTGTCAGACTATGAGTCCAAGGTGTGCATGAGCCTAACACTGTGCAGCATTCTACCTTCTCAAGGATGATGCTGTGATATGATGATGGAGCTGTCAGACTATGAGTCCAAGGTGTGCATGAGCCTAACACTGTGCAGCATTCTACCTTCTCAAGGATGATGCTGTGATATGATGATGGAGCTTTCAGACTATGAGTCCAAGGTGTGCATAAGCCTAACACTATGCAGCATTCTACCTTCTCAAGGATGATGCTGTGATATGATAATGGAGCTGTCAGACTATGAGTCCAAGGTGTGCATGAGCCTAACACTGTGCAGCATTCTACCTTCTCAAGGATGATGCTGTGATATGATGATGGAGCTGTCAGACTATGATTCCAAGGTGTGCATGAGCCTAACACTGTGCAGCATTCTACCTTCTCAAGCATGATGCTGTGATATGATGATGGAGCTGTCAGACAAAGATTCCAAGGTGTGCATGAGCCTAAGACTGTGCAGCATTCTTCCTTCTCAAGGATGATGCTGTGATATGATGACGGAGCTGTCAGACTATGAGTCCAAGGTGTGCATGAGCCTAAGACTGTGCAGCATTCTACCTTCTCAAGGATGATGCTGTGATATGATGACGGAGCTGTCAGACTATGAGTCCAAAGTGTGCATGAGCCTAACACTGTGCAGCATTCTACCTTCTCAAGTATGATGTTGTGATATGATGATGGAGCTGTCAGACTATGAGTCCAAGGTGTGCATGAGCCTAACACTGTGCAGCATTCTACCTTCTCAAGGATGATGCTGTGATATGATGACGGAAATGTCAGACTATGCGTCCAGGTGTGCATGAGCCTAACACTGTGCAGCATTCTACCTTCTCAAGGATGATGCTGTGATATGATGATGGAGCTGTCAGACTATGAGTCCAAGGTGTGCATGAGCGTAACACTGTGCAGCATTCTACCTTCTCAAGGATGATGCTGTGATATGATGATGGAGCTGTCAGACTATGAGTCCAAGGTGTGCATGAGCCTAACACTGTGCAGCATTCTACTGTCTCAAGGATGATGCTGTGATATGATAATGGAGCTGTCAGACTATGAGTCCAAGGTGTGCATGAGCCTAACACTGTGCAGCATTCTACATTCCCAAGGATGATGCTATGAAATGATGATGGAGCTGTTAGACTATGAGTCCAAGGTGTGCATGAGCCTAACACTGTGCAGCATTCTACCTTCTCAAGTATGATGCTGTGATATGATGATGGAGCTGTCAGACTATGAGTCCAAGGTGTGTATGAGCCAAAGACTGTGCAGTATTCTACCTTCTCAAGGATGATGATGTGATATGATGATTGAGCTGTCAGACTATGAGTCCAAGGTGTGCATGAGGCTAACACTCTGCAGCATTCTACCTTCTCAAGGATGATGCTGTGATATGATGATGGAGCTGTCAGACTATGAGTCCAAGGTGTGCATGAGTCTAACACTGTGCAGCATTCTACATTCTCAAGGATGATGCTGTGATATGATGATGGAGCTGTCAGACTATGAGTCCAAGGTGTGCATGAGCCTAACACTGTGCAGCATTCTACCTTTTCAAGGATGATGCTGTGATATGATGATGGAGCTGTCAGACTATGAGTCCAAGGTGTGCATGAACCTAACACTGTGCAGCATTCTACTGTCTCAAGGATGATGCTGTGATATGATGATGGAGCTGTCAGACTATGAGTCCAAGGTGTGCATAAGCCTAACACTATGCAGCATTCTACCTTCTCAAAGGATGATGCTGTGATATGATGATGGAGCTGTCAGACTATGAGTCCAAGGTGTGCATGAGCTAACACTGTGCAGCATTCTACCTTCTCAAGGATGATGCTGTGATATGATGATGGAGCTGTCAGACTATGAGTCCAAGGTGTGCATGAGTCTAACACTGTGCAGCATTCTACCTTCTCAAGGATGATGCTGTGATATGATGATGGAGCTGTCAGACTATGAGTCCAAGGTGTGCATGAGCCTAACACTGTGCAGCATTCTACCTTCTCAAGGATGATGCTGTGATATGATGATGGAGCTGTCAGACTATGAGTCCAAAGGTGTGCATGAGCCTAACACTGTGCAGCATTCTACCTTCTCAAGGATGATGCTGTGATATGATGATGGAGCTGTCAGACTATGAGTCCAAGGTGTGCATGAGCCTAACACTGTGCAGCATTCTACCTTCTCAAGGATGATGCTGTGATATGATGATGGAGCTGTCAGACTATGAGTCCAAGGTGTGCATGAGCCTAACACTGTGCAGCATTCTACCTTCTCAAGGATGATGCTGTGATATGATGATGTAGCTGTCAGACTATGAGTCCAAGGTGTGCATGAGTCTAACACTGTGCAGCATTCGACCTTCTCAAGGATGATGCTGTGATATGATGATGGAGCTGTCAGACTATGAGTCCAAGGTGTGCATGAGCCTAACACTGTGCAGCATTCTACCTTCTCAAGGGTGATGCTGTGATATGATGATGGAGCTGTCAGACTATGAGTCCAAAGTGTGCATGAGCCTAACACTGTGCAGCATTCTACATTTTCAAGGATGATGCTGTGATATGATGATGGAGCTGTCAGACTATGAGTCCAAGGTGTGCATGAGCCTAACACTATGCAGCATTCTACCTTCTCAAGGATGATGCTGTGATATGATTATGGAGCTGTCAGACTATGAGTCCAAAGTGTGCATGAGCCTAACACTGTGCAGCATTCTACCTTTTCAAGGATGATGCTGTGATATGATGATGGAGCTGTCAGACTATGGGTCCAAGGTGTGCATAAGCCTAACACTGTGCAGCATTCTACCTTCTCAAGGATGATGCTGTGATATGATGATGGAGCTGTCAGACTATGAGTCCAAGGTGTGCATGAGCCTAACACTGTGCAGCATTCTACCTTCTCAAGGATGATGCTGTGATATGATGATGGAGCTGTCAGACTATGAGTCCAAGGTGGGAACCCCGAATTTCCCCGGGGGTTTTATGAAGTTGATTTGGGGGATACCACTTCCTTCTATTTGATTTTGAAAATTGGAGATAGCCGTGTGCAACTATTAGGAATTAAGATAGGTGAGAAAGTGGCAACCTTTGGAGCTTAATTAGTTTCCCCAAAAATGAAGGTAAAGGGCCCCTACCAAGGTACTTAAGTGAGATTTTTAGAGGTTGAAATGGCGACTAATCCAGTTTGTATGTGATTTACTTAAATGTAATGGATGGCTAAATTCCCTTTTTTAAATGTGAAAATTCAATATGCGTTAGGAATTCACATAGAGTTGTGATATGGAGCTCCTAGAGTCAAGTGTATCAAAGTCCTTCCTTTAAAATGTGAGTTACTTCAGATGAAATGTGCAACTACCAGGTCCCTTTTAATGAGCTTACTGGAAGTGTGATAATCAGAGTTAATCCAATTTGATGATTACTGTCAGACTATAAAGGTGTTGAACTGTCAGACTATTCAAGGGTGCTGGTAATGTGAGCTTACTTCCAGGTGAGCTAATGTGAGCTTCACTTTCAGTGTGTGGTAATGTGAGCTTCACTTAAGTGTTGATAATGTGAGCTTCACTTCCAAGTGTGGTGATAATGTGAGCTTCACTTTCAAGGTGTGCTGTAATTTGGGTTCCAGATGATCGTGTATGAGGAACTGTCAGATTACCAAGGTGATGGAAATGTGCAGCTTCCTTCAAGTGTGCTGGTAATGTGAGCTTCACTTCCAAGGGAGCTAAATGTGACACTTTCAGGTTGATTGTAACTGTCAGATTTCCAAGGTGTTTGGGTAAAAGTTCCCAAGGTGTGCTGGTATTAGGATGTTTAAAAAGGTCAGAACCCGTGCAGATCTACTTCAAGGATGTGTGATATGTGATGGAGTGTCAGCTAGTCAGGTTTACCTAAACTTGAGATTACTTCAGGGTTTTAAATTACTAACTAAATGTGTCTAAATTAGCTTTTGTGTTGAGATAGGTGAGCATGGTTTCCCAAAGGTGTGCATGGAACTGTCAGATTATCCAAGGTGTGAATGTGAGCTTCACTTCAAGGTGGGGGGGGGGGGGGGGGGGGGGGGGGGGGGGGGGGGGGGGGGGGGGGGGGGGGGGGGGGGGGGGGGGGGGGGGGGGGGGGGGGGGGGGGGGGGGGGGGGGGGGGGGGGGGGGGGGGGGGGGGGGGGGGGGGGGGGGGGGGGGGGGGGGGGGGGGGGGGGGGGGGGGGGGGGGGGGGGGGGGGGGGGGGGGGGGGGGGGGGGGGGGGGGGGGGGGGGGGGGGGGGGGGGGGGGGGGGGGGGGGGGGGGGGGGGGGGGGGGGGGGGGGGGGGGGGGGGGGGGGGGGGGGGGGGGGGGGGGGGGGGGGGGGGGGGGGGGGGGGGGGGGGGGGGGGGGGGGGGGGGGGGGGGGGGGGGGGGGGGGGGGGGGGGGGGGGGGGGGGGGGGGGGGGGGGGGGGGGGGGGGGGGGGGGGGGGGGGGGGGGGGGGGGGGGGGGGGGGGGGGGGGGGGGGGGGGGGGGGGGGGGGGGGGGGGGGGGGGGGGGGGGGGGGGGGGGGGGGGGGGGGGGGGGGGGGGGGGGGGGGGGGGGGGGGGGGGGGGGGGGGGGGGGGGGGGGGGGGGGGGGGGGGGGGGGGGGGGGGGGGGGGGGGGGGGGGGGGGGGGGGGGGGGGGGGGGGGGGGGGGGGGGGGGGGGGGGGGGGGGGGGGGGGGGGGGGGGGGGGGGGGGGGGGGGGGGGGGGGGGGGGGGGGGGGGGGGGGGGGGGGGGGGGGGGGGGGGGGGGGGGGGGGGGGGGGGGGGGGGGGGGGGGGGGGGGGGGGGGGGGGGGGGGGGGGGGGGGGGGGGGGGGGGGGGGGGGGGGGGGGGGGGGGGGGGGGGGGGGGGGGGGGGGGGGGGGGGGGGGGGGGGGGGGGGGGGGGGGGGGGGGGGGGGGGGGGGGGGGGGGGGGGGGGGGGGGGGGGGGGGGGGGGGGGGGGGGGGGGGGGGGGGGGGGGGGGGGGGGGGGGGGGGGGGGGGGGGGGGGGGGGGGGGGGGGGGGGGGGGGGGGGGGGGGGGGGGGGGGGGGGGGGGGGGGGGGGGGGGGGGGGGGGGGGGGGGGGGGGGGGGGGGGGGGGGGGGGGGGGGGGGGGGGGGGGGGGGGGGGGGGGGGGGGGGGGGGGGGGGGGGGGGGGGGGGGGGGGGGGGGGGGGGGGGGGGGGGGGGGGGGGGGGGGGGGGGGGGGGGGGGGGGGGGGGGGGGGGGGGGGGGGGGGGGGGGGGGGGGGGGGGGGGGGGGGGGGGGGGGGGGGGGGGGGGGGGGGGGGGGGGGGGGGGGGGGGGGGGGGGGGGGGGGGGGGGGGGGGGGGGGGGGGGGGGGGGGGGGGGGGGGGGGGGGGGGGGGGGGGGGGGGGGGGGGGGGGGGGGGGGGGGGGGGGGGGGGGGGGGGGGGGGGGGGGGGGGGGGGGGGGGGGGGGGGGGGGGGGGGGGGGGGGGGGGGGGGGGGGGGGGGGGGGGGGGGGGGGGGGGGGGGGGGGGGGGGGGGGGGGGGGGGGGGGGGGGGGGGGGGGGGGGGGGGGGGGGGGGGGGGGGGGGGGGGGGGGGGGGGGGGGGGGGGGGGGGGGGGGGGGGGGGGGGGGGGGGGGGGGGGGGGGGGGGGGGGGGGGGGGGGGGGGGGGGGGGGGGGGGGGGGGGGGGGGGGGGGGGGGGGGGGGGGGGGGGGGGGGGGGGGGGGGGGGGGGGGGGGGGGGGGGGGGGGGGGGGGGGGGGGGGGGGGGGGGGGGGGGGGGGGGGGGGGGGGGGGGGGGGGGGGGGGGGGGGGGGGGGGGGGGGGGGGGGGGGGGGGGGGGGGGGGGGGGGGGGGGGGGGGGGGGGGGGGGGGGGGGGGGGGGGGGGGGGGGGGGGGGGGGGGGGGGGGGGGGGGGGGGGGGGGGGGGGGGGGGGGGGGGGGGGGGGGGGGGGGGGGGGGGGGGGGGGGGGGGGGGGGGGGGGGGGGGGGGGGGGGGGGGGGGGGGGGGGGGGGGGGGGGGGGGGGGGGGGGGGGGGGGGGGGGGGGGGGGGGGGGGGGGGGGGGGGGGGGGGGGGGGGGGGGGGGGGGGGGGGGGGGGGGGGGGGGGGGGGGGGGGGGGGGGGGGGGGGGGGGGGGGGGGGGGGGGGGGGGGGGGGGGGGGGGGGGGGGGGGGGGGGGGGGGGGGGGGGGGGGGGGGGGGGGGGGGGGGGGGGGGGGGGGGGGGGGGGGGGGGGGGGGGGGGGGGGGGGGGGGGGGGGGGGGGGGGGGGGGGGGGGGGGGGGGGGGGGGGGGGGGGGGGGGGGGGGGGGGGGTGGGTTGGGGGGGGGGGGGGGGGGGGGGGGGGGGGGGGGGGGGGGGGGGGGGGGGGGGGGCGGGTGGGGGGGGGGGGGGGGGGGGGGGGGGGGGGGGGGGCGGGCGGGGAGGGGGGGGGGGGGGGGGGGGGGGGGGGAGGGGGGGGGGGGGGGGGGGGAGGGGGGGGGGGGGGGGGGGGGGGGGGGGGGGGGGGGGGGGGGGGGGGGGGGGGGGGGGTGATGATGGAGCAGTCAGACTAAGATTCCAAGGTGTGCATGAGCGTAACACTGTGCAGGATTCTACCTTCTCAAGGCTGATGCTGTGATATGATGATCGAGCTGTCAGACTATGAGTCCAAGGTGTGCACGAGCATAACATTGTGCAGCATTCTACCTTCTCAAGGATGATGCTGTGATATGATGATGGAACTGTCAGACTATGAGTCCAAGTTGTGCATGAGCCTAAGACTGTGCAGCATTCTACCTTCTCAAGGATGATGCTGTGATATGATGATGGAGCTGTTAGACTATAAGTCCAAGGTGTGCATGAGCCTAACACTGTGCAGCATTCTACCTTCTCAAGTATGATGCTGTGATATGATGATGGAGCTGTCAGACTATGAGTCCAACGTGTGTATGAGCCAAAGACTGTGCAGTATTCTACCTTCTCAAGGATGATGCTGTGATATGATGTTGTAGCTGTCAGACTATGAGTCCAAGGTGTGCATGAGTCTAACACTGTGCAGCATTCGACATTCTCAAGGATGATGCTGTGATATGATGATGGAGCTGTCAGATTATGAGTCAAAGATGTGCATGAGCCTAACACTGTGCAGCATTCTACTTTGTCAAGGGTAATGCTGTGATATGATGATGGAGCTGTCAGACTATGAGTCCAAAGTGTGTATGAGCCTAACACTGTGCAGCATTCTACATTTTCAAGGATGATGCTGTGATATGATGATGGAGCTTTCAGACTATGAGTCCAAGGTGTGCATAAGCCTAACACTATGCAGCATTCTACCTTCTCAAGGATGATGCTGTGACATGATGATAGAGCTGCCAAACTATGAGTCCAAGGTGTTTGTGAGCCTAACACTGTGCAGCATTCTACATTTTCAAGGATGATGTTGTGATATGATGATGGAGCTTTCAGACTATGAGTCCAAGGTGTGCATAAGCCTAACACTATGCAGCATTCTACCTTCTCAAGGATGATGCTGTGATATGATTATGGAGCTGTCAGACTACGAGTCCAAAGTGTGTATGAGCCTAACACTGTGCAGCATTCTACATTTTCAAGGATGATGCTGTGGTATGATGATGGAGCTTTCAGACTATGAGTCCAAGGTGTGCATAAGCCTAACACTATGCAGCATTCTACCTTCTCAAGGATGATGCTGTGATATGATGATGGAGCTGTCAGACTATGAGTCCAAGGTGTGCATGAGCCTAACACTGTGCAGCATTCTACCTTCTCAAGCATGATGTTGTGATATGATGATAGAGCTGTCAGGCTAAGATTCCAAGGTGTGCATGAGCCTAACACTGTGCAGCATTCTACCTTCTCAAGCATGATGCTGTGATATGATGATGGAGCTGTCAGACTAAGATTCCAAGGAGTGCAGGAGCGTAACACTGTGCAGGATTCTACCTTCTCAAGGCTGATGCTGGGATATGATGATCGAGCTGTCAGACTATGAGTCCAAGGTGTGCACGAGCATAACACTGTGCAGCATTCTTCCTTCTCAAGGATGATGCTGTGATATGATGATGGAGCTGTCAGACTATGAGTCCAAGGTGTGCATGAGCCTAAGACTGTGCTGCATTCTACCTTCTCAAGGATGATGCTGTGATATGATGATGGAGCTGTTAGACTATGAGTCCAAGGTGTGCATGAGCCTAACACTGTGCAGCATTCTACCTTCTCAAGTATGATGCTGTGATATGATGATGGAGCTGTCAGACTATGAGTCCAACATGTGTATGAGCCAAAGACTGTGCAGTATTCTACCTTCTCAAGAATGATGATGTGATATGATGATTGAGCTGTAAGACTATGAGTCCAAGGTGTGCATGAGCCAAAGACTCTGCAGCATTCTACCTTCTCAAGGATGATGCTGTGATATGATGTTGTAGCTGTCAGACTATGAGTCCAAGGTGTGCATGAGTCTAACACTGTGCATCATTCTGCATTCTCAAGGATGATGCTGTGATATGATGATGGAGCTGTCAGAGTATGAGTCCAAGATGTGCATGAGCCTAACACTGTGTAGCATTCTACTTTGTCAAGGGTAATGCTGTGATATGATGATGGAGCTGACAGACTATGAGTCCAAAGTGTGTATGAGCCTAACACTGTGCAGCATTCTACATTTTCAAGGATGATGCTGTGATATGATGATGGAGCTTTCAGACTATGAGTCCAAGGTGTGCATAAGCCTAACACTATGCAGCATTCTACCTTCTCAAGGATGATGCTGTGACATGATGATAGAGCTGTCAGACTATGAGTCCAAGGTGTTTGTGAGCCTAACACTGTGCAGCATTCTACCTTCTCAAGGATGATGCTGTGATATGATGATGGAGCTCTCAGACTATGAGTCCAAGGTGTGTGTGAGCCTACCTGTTCAGCATTCTACTTTCTCAAGGACGATGCTGTGATATGATGATGGAGCTGTTAGACTATGAGTCCATGTTGTGCATGAGCCTACGACTGTGCAGCATTCTACCTTCTCAAAGATGATGATGTGATATGATGATGGAGCTGTCAGACTATGAGTCCAAGGTGTTAATGAGCCTAACACTGTGCAGCATTCTACCTTCTCAAGGATGATGCTGTGATATGATGATGGAGCTTTCAGACTATGAGTCCAAGGTGTGCATAAGCCTAACACTATGCAGCATTCTACCTTCTCAAGGATGATGCTGTGACATGATGATAGAGCTGTCAGACTATGAGTCCAAGGTGTTTGTGAGCCTAACACTGTGCAGCATTCTACCTTCTCAAGGATGATGCTGTGATATGATGATGGAGCTCTCAGACTATGAGTCCAAGGTGTGTGTGAGCCTACCTGTTCAGCATTCTACTTTCTCAAGGACGATGCTGTGATATGATGATGGAGCTGTTAGACTATGAGTCCATGTTGTGCATGAGCCTACGACTGTGCAGCATTCTACCTTCTCAAAGATGATGATGTGATATGATGATGGAGCTGTCAGACTATGAGTCCAAGGTGTACATGAGCCTAACACTGTGCAGCATTCTACCTTCTCAAGGATGATGCTGTGATATGATGATGGAGCTGTCAGACTATAAGTCCAAGGTGTGCATGAGCCTAACACTGTGCAGCATTCTACCTTCTCAAGGATGATGCTGTGATATGATGATGGAGCTGTCAGACTATGAGTCCAAGGTGTGCATGAGCCTAACACTGTGCAGCATTCTACCTTCTCAAGCATGATGCTGTGATATGATGATGGAGCTGTCAGACTATGAGTCCAAGGTGTGCATGAGTCTAACACTGTGCAGCATTCGACATTCTCAAGGATGATGCTGTGATATGATGATGGAGCTGTCAGAGTATGAGTCCAAGGTGTGCATGAGCCTAACACTGTGCAGCATCCTACCTTCTCAAGGGTGATGCTGTGATATGATGATGGAGCTGTCAGAGTATGAGTCCAAGGTGTGCATGAGCCTAACACTGTGCAGCATTCTACATTTTCAAGGATGATGCTGTGATATGATGATGGAGCTGTCAGACTATGAGTCCAAGGTGTGCATAACCCTAACACTATGCAGCATTCTACCTTCTCAAGGATGATGCTGTGATATGTTGATGGAGCTGTCAGACTATGAGTCCAAGGTGTGTGTGAGCCTACCTGTTCAGCATTCTACTTTCTCAAGGATGATGCTGTGATATGATGATGGAGCTGTCAGACTATGAGTCCAAGGTGTGCACGAGCCTAACACTGTGCAGCATTCTACCTTCTCAAGGATGATGATGTGGTATGATGATGGAGCTGTCAGACTATGAGTCCAAGGTGTTCATGAGCCTAACACTGTGCAGCATTCTACTTTCTCAAGGATGATGCTGTGATACGATGATGGAGCTGTCAGACTATAAGTCCAAGGTGTGCATGAGCCTAACACTGTGCAGCATTCTATCTTCTCAAGGATGATGCTGTGATATGATGATGGAGCTGTTAGACTATGAGTCCAACGTGTGTATGAGCCAAAGACTGTGCAGTATTCTACCTTCTCAAGGATGATGATGTGATATGATGATTGAGCTGTAAGACTATGAGTCCATGGTGTGCATGAGCCTAACACTGTGCATCATTCTACCTTCTCAAGGATGATGCTGTGATATGATGTTGGAGCTGTCAGACTATGAGTCCAAGGTGTGCATGAGCCTAACACTATGCAGCATTCTACCTTCTCAAGGATGATGCTGTGATATGATGATGGAGCTGTCAGACTATGAGTCCAAGGTGTGCATGAGCCTAACACTGTGCAGCATTCTACCTTCTCAAGCATGATGCTGTGATATGATGATCGAGCTGTCAGGCTAAGATTCCAAGGTGTGCATGAGCCTAACACTGTGCAGCATTCTACCTTCTCAAGCATGATGCTGTGATATGATGATGGAGCTGTCAGACTAAGATTCCAAGGAGTGCATGAGCGTAACACTGTGCAGGATTCTACCTTCTCAAGGCTGATGCTGGGATATGATGATCGAGCTGTCAGACTATGAGTCCAAGGTGTGCACGAGCATAACACTGTGCAGCATTCTTCCTTCTCAAGGATGATGCTGTGATATGATGATGGAGCTGTCAGACTAAGATTCCAAGGAGTGCATGAGCGTAACACTGTGCAGGATTCTACCTTCTCAAGGCTGATGCTGGGATATGATGATCGAGCTGTCAGACTATGAGTCCAAGGTGTGCACGAGCATAACACTGTGCAGCATTCTTCCTTCTCAAGGATGATGCTGTGATATGATGATGGAGCTGTCAGACTATGAGTCCAAGGTGTGCATGAGCCTAAGACTGTGCAGCATTCTACCTTCTCAAGGATGATGCTGTGATATGATGATGGAGCTGTTAGACTATGAGTCCAAGGTGTGCATGAGCCTAACACTGTGCAGCATTCTACCTTCTCAAGTATGATGCTGTGATATGATGATGGAGCTGTCAGACTATGAGTCCAACGTGTGTATGAGCCAAAGACTGTGCAGTATTCTACCTTCTCAAGGATGATGATGTGATATGATGATTGAGCTGTAAGACTATGAGTCCAAGGTGTGCATGAGCCTAAGACTCTGCAGCATTCTACCTTCTCAAGGATGATGCTGTGATATGATGTTGTAGCTGTCAGACTATGAGTCCAAGGTGTGCATGAGTCTAACACTGTGCATCATTCGACATTCTCAAGGATGATGCTGTGATATGATGATGGAGCTGTCAGAGTATGAGTCCAAGATGTGCATGAGCCTAACACTGTGTAGCATTCTACTTTGTCAAGGGTAATGCTGTGATATGATGATGGAGCTGACAGACTATGAGTCCAAAGTGTGTATGAGCCTAACACTGTGCAGCATTCTACATTTTCAAGGATGATGCTGTGATATGATGATGGAGCTTTCAGACTATGAGTCCAAGGTGTGCATAAGCCTAACACTATGCAGCATTCTACCTTCTCAAGGATGATGCTGTGACATGATGATAGAGCTGTCAGACTATGAGTCCAAGGTGTTTGTGAGCCTAACACTGTGCAGCATTCTACCTTCTCAAGGATGATGCTGTGATATGATGATGGAGCTGTCAGACTATGAGTCCAAGGTGTGTGTGAGCCTACCTGTTCAGCATTCTACTTTCTCAAGGACGATGCTGTGATATGATGATGGAGCTGTTAGACTATGAGTCCATGTTGTGCATGAGCCTACGACTGTGCAGCATTCTACCTTCTCAAAGATGATGATGTGATATGATGATGGAGCTGTCAGACTATGAGTCCAAGGTGTTCATGAGCCTAACACTGTGCAGCATTCTACCTTCTCAAGGATGATGCTGTGATATGATGATGGAGCTGTCAGACTATAAGTCCAAGGTGTGCATGAGCCTAACACTGTGCAGCATTCTACCTTCTCAAGGATGATGCTGTGATATGATGATGGAGCTGTCAGACTATGAGTCCAAGGTGTGCATGAGCCTAACACTGTGCAGCATTCTACGTTCTCAAGCATGATGCTGTGATATGATGATGGAGCTGTCAGACTATGAGTCCAAGGTGTGCATGAGTCTAACACTGTGCAGCATTCGACATTCTCAAGGATGATGCTATGATATGATGATGGAGCTGTCAGAGTATGAGTCCAAGGTGTGCGTGAGCCTAACACTGTGCAGCATCCTACCTTCTCAAGGGTGATGCTGTGATATGATGATGGAACTGTCAGACTATGAGTCCAAAGTGTGTATGAGCCTAACACTGTGCAGCATTCTACATTTTCAAGGATGATGCTGTGATATGATGATGGAGCTGTCAGACTATGAGTCCAAGGTGTGCATAACCCTAACACTATGCAGCATTCTACTTTCTCAAGGATGATGCTGTGATACGATGATGGAGCTGTCAGACTATAAGTCCAAGGTGTGCATGAGCCTAACACTGTGCAGCATTCTATCTTCTCAAGGATGATGCTGTGATATGTTGATGGAACTGTCAGACTATGAGTCCAAGGTGTGTGCTTTCTCAAGGATGATGCTGTGATATGATGATGGAGCTGTCAGACTATGAGTCCAAGGTGTGCATGAGCCTAACACTGTGCAGCATTCTACCTTCTCAAGGATGATGATGTGGTATGATGATGGAGCTGTCAGACTATGAGTCCAAGGTGTTCATGAGCCTAACACTGTGCAGCATTCTACTTTCTCAAGGATGATGCTGTGATACGATGATGGAGCTGTCAGACTATAAGTCCAAGGTGTGCATGAGCCTAACACTGTGCAGCATTCTATCTTCTCAAGGATGATGCTGTGATATGATGATGGAGCTGTTAGACTATGAGTCCAACGTGTGTATGAGCCAAAGACTGTGCAGTATTCTACCTTCTCAAGGATGATGATGTGATATGATGATTGAGCTGTAAGACTATGAGTCCAAGGTGTGCATGAGCCTAACACTGTGCATCATTCTACCTTCTCAAGGATGATGCTGTGATATGATGTTGGAGCTGTCAGACTATGAGACCAAGGTGTGCATGAGCCTAACACTGTGCAGCATTGTATCTTCTCAAGGATGATGCTGTGATATGATGATGGAGCTGTCAGACTATGGGTCCAAGGTGTGCATGAGCCTCACACTGTGCAGCATTCTACCTTCTCAAGGATGATGCTGTGATATGACAAAAATAGTTGTCACTTCAGTAATTGGTTTAGTTTTTGATGTCATTCAAAGGGGATCAGATATTTGTCAGCCTGGGAAGAAATCATCAACAGATCATGTTTCATCACCAGGGATGGCTTTCATCTGTCCCTTTAAGCATTTTGAATATTGGCAAAGTCATTGCATGCCCCCATAGTGCCTTTTTTTAGGCAATGCCAGCCTGATAAAGCTACCAAAATAATGGAACATGCAAAGGAAAACATGAAGGTGTTACTGATCAATGCTAGGAGCTTAAACAAGAAACTATAGTCACTACAAGCCCTTTTCATCCTAGAAGACATTGATGTCTATGTAGTGACTGAGAAATTGTTTAAAACAGTGAAGGGCGCTCCAGCTGTGCAGACCTATAATGCCTTCCACATGTTTACATCAGCTACTGCTCAGGAGGGGTAAAAAAGGTTGAGGTGCATCAATCTACATCCAGAAGACTGCATCTATGGTGGTCAAGCAGCACGATGCACTAGCACTTTTTCACATCCAAATGACCATCAGAAAGGTCCCTGTCATAAACCCGCTAGCTATAGTACTCCCTCTATGAGAAAAAGTCAGAACTACTATTTACAGGTACTAGAATAACTTATTATTAAACTCAATACAATTTTCCTAGGTGATCTAAACAATACAGCTATAGACTGGGAAATCGACATCTCGTCTGGTGTAGAAGCACAGAAATTCCTGGACTTTGTCAATACAAATGCCCTGAAACAATTAGAGTACAAACCAGGGGGAATAGCATCTTGGATCTTGTTCTTACTATTAGGGGATCATCTTGCACCATCCCTTGCATATCTTCATCACTTGTTAGATCTGAACATAAAGCAGTTTTCTTCTAAATAAAAATGAAACCAGAGATTCCTTCCACCCAAGGTACCTTTAAATATTGCTTTAAGACAAACTACCTACTCATAAGTGATGCATTGTCTAGATTCATATTACCACCAATCACAATTCCCTCTACTGAACACACTGAAATGAACACCACCACACTTTGCCATAAATGCAGCTGTGCAGGGCAAACCCCAGAAACAAACCCACATGGTGGAACCATAATATCAACGAGCTTTGCAATAAAAGGAAAATAATTTTCACCAAAAGTAAAAAGAGTAATTCCCAAAATGAAAGAGCCCTTGTCACGGCAATAAAAAAACAACTCAGTAGCTTCATAACATCCAGCAAAGCCAAGTCTGAGGCTAAAATAGCTACCCAAGCCAAACATAATCACAGTACATTTTTTAGTTGTGTTGGTAATCTCAAAAGCATAAAACAGCAATGCACTGATCTGATTGTGAAAAATGTTACCAATACTAAGGCTGAAGATATAGTGAACCTACTGGCTGATAAATGTAGCTCTAATTTTACACCCTCTCTCTCCTCCTTCTGTCCCTAAAGATAAACTTGAAAGTGGTTTTCCTCCACCTATAACACAACACCAAGTCTTAAATGTGCTATAAAAAGTACAGCTTCAATTGGTCCATAAAATATCCCCTGATGCATCTTAAATAGCATGACACACAATTTAGCCACAGCCATAACCACACTATTCAGCCTCAGCCCCCATACAGGTATGCACCAAATGAATGGAGAACAGCTGTAATTAATCATTCCCCTGCATAAGCGAGAACCTTCCACAGACCCAAGCAATTATGGACCCATAAGTCTGCCCAGTCTCATATGCAAAACCATGGAAATACTTATCATAAAATTAGTCAATCAGGACATAACGAACATTCAGTTTGAGTTCACCAACGTCAAGTAGCATACTTAATCTCGTAGATCTTTTTGAAAAGGTAAGCAAACCAATGGATGAAGGTAACAGTACACACCGTATACCTCAACATGGGCAAAGTGTTTGACACAATTCCCTAGTCAGGCATAATAGAAAAGCTACATAAACTAGGAATAAACCCCCTATGTCACCCACTGAGTTGCAATCTGGCTCACAGATTGGAGGCAGATGATCAAAATAAAGGATGTTAGCTACACAAAGAGACCAGTCATCAGCAGAATCTCTGTGTTTCTGTGCTAGAATCATTATGGCTGACTATGTTTGCAGATGAGTGTAAGCTAGGAGCAGTCATTGAATTCCCAAATGACTTAGCCACCCTGCAGGAAGGTTTGTCCCAAATAAATAGCTAATGCTAAAATCATAGACTGAAACTACATGCCAAATACACCTTATTGTATCCTTTGGGAAGTCATCTACTCCAGAGAACTGCCACATTGATAATATGCTAAGAGTTAACCCAGTTCTTCAGCATTTGGGAGCTTATGTGGATAGTGACCTAAAGTTTGACCAACATGTGTCTATTGCTGTAAGAAAGGCCTTCTATATTGCACAGCTTAGAAACAAAGGGACTGTGTCTAGATCTAGGGATGTCATTGTCTCCCTTTACACCGCCCTCTTTAGGGCAGTCATTAAATATAATGCCCCCTTTGGCATGTATCTATCAAGACAAATACAACAAGTGGAATCCTCACAGAGATACCTTACTAAAAGAATATAAAGCCTAAACAACATGTCCTTCAGAGATAGATTCAAAGCCCTGTCACTATACTCTGTATCCTTGAGACTGCAAAGAAGTGATCTGTGTCTGGCATTACTGATGGATTTATTGCACATCAGCAACTCATATGACATTAGAAATACACAGTCTAGGGATCTAAACCTCTTCTGCAACATCAACAAAATGGTTTGGAGGGACAGCTATATCCTACAGAGGATGCCGCTGCTGTGGAACAGACTCCGCATCCACATAAAGCAAAGTTCACCCCTGGCCATATTCAATTGAATTTCACATCTATGGATGGGAAACAAAATGTTTACCACAGGACTGTCTCTTCTACTACTACTAATGGACAGAGGTAGCCCCTAAATGTTTTATCCCATACAAGGGTCCCCCTCAAATTACCTATGGTATGATCCCAATTATTCTCATTAAGTGTAATATATAATTATTGACAATGAGATGGGTAAAGCCAACCAAACAGATAAGTTATTTTGAACATAATAAGGGGAAATAGGCTTAAAATGGCCCATGAGGGCAGCTAGCCCTATGAACCTATGAACTTATGCTAGATGAGTCAATGACAAGACTTTCTCGATGGCAGAATAGAGGACACTATTAAGAAGGTGTAAGTGAACATTCAATGTTTGCTGACATATTTAAATGGTTGTTGGCACCAGAAGCAGAGAATATTTGATACCCTCAATGGGCCAAATCTTAGTAAGGCAGTATTGGAAAAAGTCAAATAGCATGAAAAACTGTTGGCTAGTATGATAAATATTCGAGGAATACATATGAATCAACAACTTGAGAGGAACTCAAATGTAAAACATGGGAACCAGCAATAAGTAAATCATAATAACAGAGTCAACAATAAATATAAATGAAGATTGATTTCGAACAGAAGTCACTGCATCACATTTTGGTAGGATGAGTTTCGACACTTGAAGAATGTCTTGAAAATCATTTGTGAATTATTCCAACGAAGGTCTAAAAAACAATGTAGGGCAATACAATTTCCAACAAATCCATCTATAAAGAAATTCAATAAAAGAAAATAAAAGAAGAGATCATTATTGCTCATACTGGAGTATCAGATTGTTGTGGGGAAAGAATTAAAACATTCTTGAAATGCAAGATAAAAATAAAACATTGTACAAAATGCAAAGGCACACAGTGAGGATAGAGGTGGGGAGAGAGTAATACCTTGTGTTAATTTAAATATAAAATTAGCAAAGAAGACAATGTGAAGAACCAGATGTAAAAGTAGAAAATTCTTTTTCAGAGTAGAAAGCTTATTAGTGGTCAAAGTAAAGCCAAGACAGCATAATATTTAGCACAGAGGATTGCATACAGGTAGACAATTTCAGAAGAAAAGGAACAGAGAGGTATCCCACTCAACATTCTTACAGATAGTACTATTACAACTATACAAGGAATATTCTTAGTGCAGCCATGTGTGTTTGTTTAAGATCCGGGAACTAAACAACTGCTTTTACACTGATTAGGAACCAAAGCGACACTTTATACATAAAAGCATGGAAAGTAGCGTGTCTTGACAGCATACACACCAGAGAACTTAAACAACTAACAGCGTCAATAGGGATGCAAGTAAGGCTTCTTAAAATAAGAGAAGAAGCTGGTTTCTCAGGATTTGGAGTCAGAATGAGTAAAGGGTGCTTTCCCAGAGTGGCGTCAGCTCAGAAATTACAGTCATGTTGGATTCACACAGGTGATACGAGTAAAGTATGGAATCTCTTTTAAAGAAAATATGCCTCACTGATCTACTTTTATACTCCTTTTCTTTACAGATTTAATATAACCTTGGAAGTGGTTGGAGCAGAGGGAGACAATGAGAGAGAGTGGATGTATAAATGACTTACTGACGAATGGTGAAGTACACTACCAAAATCACACACAACACCACCTACAAATATTTCCAAGTTAATTTGTTAGAGTCAGTGCCTTCAAAATAAACTATTAACCACAACATGCTGTAATAATTTTTCTTATAAACTGTCTCATATGCTATCCTAGCAAACAACATCTTGATAGAGTATGCCTTTATTCAAGGCCATACAGAGACAGAAGCTAGTAAATAAAACTTCTTAACTTTCTAAAACATAACCCATGATTTACTTTAATACCACTGAATATACATCAAAATGACAGAAGCAAATCATACCATATGTACTGAAAGCAGAAGGATGCGGGCAGATTTCACTATTCTGTGATTGCAATAGTTTAATATGAGTGAATACTTCAGCTACAGCCTTTACATTTTTAACGTATCCTCCTGGTTCTATTTGATGTGATTATAAGAATATAATAGGATGAATGTGTCTTCATCATTTTATTCTTATCTTAAATAACTTATATATATGGACAAATTAAGAAATGTAGAGCTCCACTTTGCCATGAAATGCTGTGAATTTATTATTATTAGTAGAATACTTCATACATGATACTTAGTGGTCCTAAAAAGATATTTCTGTATTTTAGGGCATCCAAAAACAAACTTGTTTGACTGCAACTTAAATAAGTCAAACACATTTTAAGAATTAAAATAGAATAAGGGACAATAAGTTACTCTGATAGTCCTGTAAAAATGTTTTTTTTTTTAATTTTTTATTAGCATTGATTTTACACGTATTTCATTCAGTAAAGAAACTACTGTATAAATAGATAAGCTTCAAATCAAAATATCTTTGAACTTGAAAGGAAATGCAGTCATTTTTTCATCCAATTTTATTTATTAGTTGATTTATTTAATTGATTGCTTATTTTTTTATTGATTGGGTTAGTCACAATAGGCTACAGTCTGCTTATCAGAGAGACCAAAGGTGATATTTAAACTGAGTAGGCAGAGCCTGCCCAAAATATGAGGGAAGCTCACATAATCAGCAGGGTATTTTGAGATGTCCTGTTTTATGATAATAGACAGTGTACATGAGTATAGTACTGAGGAGACTGAGCTTAGTTTGCCAACTCAGCTTAAATGGAGTAACACTGTAGCTATGCTAATCTGATGAAGGTATAAGCATGGAATGTTCTTACCATTACAGATATGTTGAATTAAGTTACAACTGAGTATCTTTATTGGAATCACTGAGAACATATGAGATATTTGTTACAGGTCATTTGGAAACTGTCAGTGACAGCAAGAAGAATTCCCAGACATGAGTGAAAAGGGAGCACTTCTTCTTCTTCAGTGGTTGTGGAAGAAGTCCTTGCAGTGGTAGCGGAAAGTTGTACTGGGAAAGTAAGTCAAAGTTGAATCTCAATGTTTTAGAAATGGACAGAAAGTGAGTTTGGAGTTAATTTGAGTGGCCAAATAATTTGATGAGTAGATTAAGGTAGTGGGTCGAATCTATAAGAGAGGACACTGTCAGACAGATACTTTGTTTTGAAGGTTCAGCTATTTCATCATATGTCGATGTAAACCTCTGACATTTTACTTTCACGTTTGAGGTATGGTAACAGACTTATGATGCCTTATTTAGGACTTCAATGTTATTAAAAAAGTTGTGGGACTTATATCTTTCCATGCAAACTGAAATTCTCAGGGACTTTCTTGTTCTACTCTTAATAATACTTTTCTTAAATGCTATGAAGTGTTTATGCGTAGTATTATTCAACAGCAGTAAGAGAATTATGGTGCAATTGCTTCAACACATATCTTGTATAATGACATGAATATATAAAGACTTGGGTTTGGAGGTTTTGGCTTAATTTGCGACTCACACATTATCTATGGGTTTATAATTATGGTTCACATATATCAGGATAGGGGAGTTTTATTTTACAACAGTCAACTTGAATGGTGAAATAAATGTGTGAAGGTGTATACATTTAACTTTCAGTTTTCATGCTGTAAAATGCCAATATACTGGAACATCACCTGTGTTATAGATGAAAAGCTAACAATTGTGGCCCTGCATGCATATTGGTTTACAAAGTCCATTGAATGGTGGGAGAAAGTCAAATGCAGGTTTTGTAAAACAGAGGTGTTCATAGGTTCATAGGTTCATAGGTTCATACTAGGCTATCTGCCCGAGGGCATTTACAAGCCTAGCCCATAGTTTTGTGGCTTATGCCACCCCTTTAGTATGGGGAACTATACCCATTATTTTGCTGTGCCTCTGTCGAGCAGTGACACTGAGGTAATCCCTGGGGTATATCTGCGATCTCCCATCCATTGGTCAAGATTTCTCTTGAACAAGGCCAGCGAGGTGCTCTGCCTCACATATACCGGGATTTTGTTCCACAGCATAGGGAGTCTTTGGGTGATGAATCTATCCCTCCAGCACGTCCTATTAATAGCCATGTCGAGGTTTAAGTCTTCCGCCCTTGTGGCTCTGATGGATCTAGATTTTTTGAGGTGAAGCATATTCATCAAATCTGGGTTTGACATGGCCTTGTATGTTAGGCAAAGGTCACCTCTGAGCAAGCGGTGGCGACTGAATAGAGCTGGAGTTCTTTCAGTCGGGCAGCATAGGACAGATGTTTGAGACCCTTTATCCTTTTGGTGAGGAACTTTTGTGGCCTCTCCAGCTGCTGCAAGTGTCGGGTCAGATACATTCCGAATGGGGCATTGTACTCAATCATTGGTCTGATGAGTGATGAGTATAGGAGACTATGACCTCCCTTGATCTAGATGAGAATCCCTTCATGATAAGGTGGGCAATGTAGAAGGTCTTCCTAACTACTTTAGCTACATGGGTGTCAAATGACAGACTACTATCAACCTGGGTCCCCAGGTCCCTGATAACTTCTTCTGTGCTCAGTGGATTGCCACCTATTTGGTAGCTAGGGGTAACCTTGTTTTTCCCGAAGGGTATGACTATGCATTTTTGGCATTTAACTTTAGGCCATGGCTCTGGCACCAGTTATCCGTTTCTGTGAGACCCTTCTGAAGGATATCTGTGTCAGATGTGTTTTCTACTATGGCGCCCAGTTTGCAGTCATCTGCAAACTTTGTCAGCCATAACCCTCCTGTGTTTGCTTGTACTTCGGAAAAGTAGATGCCAAACAAGAGTGGGCCCAGGACTGAGCCCTGTGGTACACCACTTGTGACAGGCTTTGAGTCTGACATGGCGCCAGCAACTCTGACCCTGTGGGTTCTGTCACTCAGCCAGTTTGCAACCCATCTTGTGATGTATGGGTTAACATTTAAGCTGATGAGTTTTTCAATGATACCCAAGTGGGGTATTGTATCGAAGGCCTTCGCCAGATCGAGGTAGGCTTTATGGACTGCCTTTCCCTCATCAATGGCTTTGGTGACTGTTTCGAAAAAGTCAACCAAGTTTAGAAGGCATGATCTGCCTTTGACAAAGCCAAACTGGGATGGATCCAAAGTCTGCAAATTCCCTATGTCTTTATTTATGAGGTCCATTATGATCCTCTCCATGGCTTTGCAGATAAGGCTTGTCAAGCTAATGGGCCGGTAATTTCCAGGGTCGGTGGAGGCACCGCCTTTGTGAAGTGGGACCACAGTTGCAGTGCGCCACTCCCGGGGTACGTATCCAGAGGTAAGACTATGATTAAACAGCTGTCCTAGCTCTGGGTTTAATTCCTCGTTGAATTCGTGGAGCACACAGCCGGGGACACCATCAGGTCCCATGGATGCTGTGTTTTTTGCTTTGGAGAGAGCAGTTCTCACTTGGGCGTTGGAGATGTTTGGGGGCTGCAATCGCTTGGTATAGACATCTCTCCTTTTGGGGAGGGGAGAAGTTTGCACTGAACCTGTCAGCCAGTATGTTGGCAATGTCTGTAGGATCAGTAATCTTCACATCATTTTGAACTAGTTCTGAGCATATCTGGGAGTTTCCTCCCAGGTTTCTAACATAGCTAAAGAAAGCCTTATGATTGTCTTTTGAGTCTTTAGCTATTTTTCTCTCAAAATTTGCTTTGGATGATTTTATGAGAGCTCTTAGTTTTTACTTATAGTGATCAAGGGTGTCTTGCCTTTTAAGGATTTTGCTCTATCTTGTAGTAGCTTCCTCCTTTTGTTGCAGAGTTTGTTTATGGCTGGGGTCCACCAGACTGGACGCTTGCCTTTGGTACAAAGAGTCTTTGTTTTGCTTGGGATTGCCTTATCCATGCAGTCCTGCAGGTGCTGGTAGAAGGCATTTGTAAGTGATTCAGCGGCTTGAGTACTGTTTTCCACCAGCTCGGGGGCCTTAAAGGAGACCACACTAGTCTTTAGAAGTGTGAAGTTGGCTTTCGAGAAGTTCTTTACTGTGGTCTTTTTTATTTCAGGTGGGGTGGGATGAGGACCTCCAGCGAGATTAGTTTGTGATCTGATCTCACCAGTGAGGGGTATACTTCTGGTGTTGAACATTGTGCTCCCATGTTCGTGATGATGAGATCAAGTATGTTTTCTCCTCTTGTGGGGATGGTGACTAGTTGTTCCATGGCATTTGAGTTTATGAATTCCAGGAACTTTTGGGCTAGGGTGTTTGGGCTTGAGTAGTGTTCCCAGTCTATATTAGGGTAATTGACGTCACCTAGTATGATGGTGTTTGGTGATACATTTATCCCCTCTAGTGTTTTCAGGAAGGCCATGTGAGGTTCCTGAGTTTGTGAGGGTGGCCTGTAACATGCTACAATTTGCAGAGCAGTCTTGCCTATGGTTAATTGCACCTGGATGGTCTCCGATGCATCGTGCGTTGCCACCAATCTTGAGGTGTGGGTGTCCTTGATGAATATGGATACCCCCCCTCCTTTCTTGGTATTTTCCGGATTTTGGGGCCAGAACGCATGATATGAGGTAAAACCTGATAGTGCTGGGGTGCTCTCAGGAGCCTTGAACCAGGTTTCTGTCACAGCACAGACATCGATGTTCTCCATACTGAGAAGGGCCTCGAGTGCGTGCATTTTGAGATTTAGACTTCTGGCATTGAGCAGCATTACCCTTAGTTTTTTTCCTTTTTTGTGTTCTAGGGTGGTAGGTTTAGAATTTGAGCCTTGCCTACAAAAGGCACTATGGGGGTGGCAAGAGCCTTTGCCAATATCCGGAATCTTAGGGGTGACAGGTGCAAGCCGTCCCTTGCGAATCTCATTGCTGGGTGTGATGTACTCAAGGCAGAGGGTCTGTATATTGAAAGGCATAGTAATGTGGCAAAACTTAATTGTGGTCTTTTCCAACACTACAATATAGAAATAGCTGAAAATCATTGAAAACATAATCTACAAAGCATTATTGAGAAAGCTGAAGTTTACATCACATGGGAATACCTACTAATAGCAGTTCAAAAATAGATACACGAAAACAGAAACTGAAGTCCATTAAAAATGACAAAAGTATAATTGATCATTGAAATTGCTACACCCATTTGTTACAATGTTTTATAAGCAGAGAAATACAAAGTCATAAAATATCACTATTCGCAAGCATCAATAAGAGAAATGTGGAAGAAAGATACCCAGACAACTGGAATAATAATAGCAAAAGCAGCAAGATTCATAACAAATAATTTACAATCATACTTAGATATGCCACCAATACATGTAACTTGTACTAACTGCAGCAGGAGACAATTATGGGTGCATTGTAGATTCTGAGAATAGCACTCTTGGTTACATAAAAGACTAAAACAATGCTAATTTCGTGAACTCTTCTGATACCCCAACTTACAGCTGCAGACTATTTTCATCAGGGTATGCAAAACCCAAAACACTTGGAGAAGTTAAACTCAGAGAGAAATATATTTCCTGTTTGCAGACTTCTAATAAATATGGGGCCAGTCCTTCAATGGCAGATTGGGATATTGGCATAGCCAGTTATTGATTATAGGGTTAAAACATATTTTCTGGGTAAGTTAGAAAACATTAAAGAAGTGGACAATGCAGATTGTGGAGATTTTTCCCTCCCGCATGTTTAAACTCAAAATAAAACTGGATCCGTAAGAAGCTTAAACTATGTTGTTAGAAGCTGGATATGGATTTTAATATTTTTATATTAAACATGTTATGCAAGTAGCAACAAAGAAAAACTCAAACAGCAAACCACAAACAGCGGAAAGTAAGCAAAAGGACGCCAATAACAAGTTAACGTATTTTAATAGAAACGTTTTCACTACTGTTACACAGTAGCTTCCTCAGACAAAGAAACCAAGGCGCCAAAGCACTTTTTAAAAAGCAGAAGGTGAACAAGGTGATGTCATATCCTGTACAGGTAAACGATACACCCATAACCTGTTAATAGGAACACCACAAGTATAAAAACATAAGGGTGTTAAAACAAACGTGTACCTGTTAATGCAATGCATAATACATACTAAATATGTCTTTACTAGCAAGTTGTATCCACATAAAACAGGAACTTAACATGCAGTAGATAAGTATGTAAATATAAAATCTAAAATCCAAACTGCGCTAAAAAAACACAGAGAGAGATTCTCCAGTAACATAAAATAAATACCTAGAACGTTATTCATAGTACAAAACCTGCTCATCAAACAACGTTTTGACATACAATTAAGAAGAACGTTCAATCTTTAAATTTAAAAAGCGTACTTTAAATTTCTAATTTAAGTATGAACAATATAAATAAATAAAACCCTATAAACTTAGGTTATCCAAAAAAAGTGATGTATATAACCTAAGAGTTAAGATCTAAGGTAGCTTTTATATTTTAAAATAACAGAAATGTTACACGCTTCATTTAAACCTGGTGGGGAGAATGCATTAAGGAGAAGTTGCCATTCCAATTCTTTTATTTCCAATAGTAATGGTTGAGGCCCCCCTCTTATACCAAATGTTACCAGGTCAATACCCATAAAACAAAAACTATGGCCAGGGTTATCAATTATGTGCTTTGAAAGAGCATTGTCTAGTTTTTTGTTTTTTATAGCATAATTATGTTGGTAAACTCTGTCCCGTAATCTACGGTCAGTTTTACCAACATAAAATGCACGACAACAATTACACAATGCAATGTAGACAACCGACCTAGTATCACAGGAAATCCTGTGTTTGATGAAAAACTTTTCATCTTTAATGGTAAAAGAATTTCCTACCCTTAATAATCTACACCAGTTACACATGCCACAAACAAACGTACCAGTTTGTCTAGATCCAGTATTATATGTATCCCAGGTTTGCAAAAGATCCTTGAGATTTTTTCCCCTCTTAAAAACAAATAGGGGATATGCTCCCAAAACATCAAGTAAGTGTGTATTGTTAGAAATAAACTGCCAATTTTTTCTAATGATGGAACACATTGAATTGGCATGATTACTATATGTAAGAATGAACCTGGACTTGTAATCACCAAAATTCTGGAGTTTTAACACTCCAGTCTCATTTGAATTACAAAAAATAGGTCCAGTAACAGGGCAATCAGTAATTGTGTTAATCAAACCAATAGCCTGCAATTCATTACGCCTTGTATCTTGAAGGAGTGGCACGTAAAACCCATTAGTTCTTTTCATAGAAACTTCATGAATTAGATTATCCAGGAGTTCATTTGGGTATCCCCTGTTCAAGAACATGTTCCTAAGGATGGAACACTCATGTTCAAAGGCCTCAAGGGTGTTACACATACGTGTAGCTCTAACAAGTTGGCCTTTGACAATTGATCTTTTTTGTTTCCAGGGGTGACTGCTGGAAAAATGCAAGAAGGCGTTACAATAAGTATGTTTCCTATAAATACTGGAAAGAAAACCGGTATTGCAAGGATCTTTTGTGAGTTTGACATCTAAATAATCAATCTCACTGGTAGAAAATTTATGGGTAAATTTTAAGAAAGCACAGGACTCATTCATCTCATCAACCAACCTAGTCGCAGTATCAAGGTTGCCTTGAATGAGAATAAACACGTCATCTAAAAAACGTGTGTAAAGTTTAATAACGTTTTTGAATAAAGAATTCTTAAAGAGGACGGTCATTTCCCAGTATGCAACCACTAGGTTGGCCACGCTCCCACCGCAAGGGGATCCCATAGCGATTCCCCTTTTCTGTAAATAATAGCGGTTGTTGAAGGTGAAAAAATTCGAAGATAGAATAATATCTAAAAGTAGGGTAACTACAACGATTACAACGTTAGAATGTCTAAGGTTCTGGACTCCCCTGCCTACGAACTTTCATCTTTAAATGAAACAACAGGTCAATATAACAAAATCAAAGGGTACTTCAGGGACTTGTTTATTGAAGGGAGAATAAATATTGACACCTTCAATTTTATTAACATCTCCTTCCCTAAAGTCCCTGTTATGTTTGGGATTCCCAAAATTCATAAAAACTTAGTGGACCCACCTATGCGTGCCCTTGTTGATGGGAGATGTTCCATTACCCACCCTTGTTCAAAAGTTGTTGACCATATTTTGGGAAAATATCTTAAGTTACTTCCGCAAATTTGTAAAGACTCTTGGTCTTTCCTTAAAGCCATTAATGATGTTCCCTTTCACCCTTCCAATAACTTCCTTACCATTGATGTGGTAGACTTATATACGTCTATACCACATCAAGAAGCATTGGAATGGGTGGAACTAATGTTAGTACATCTACAAGCCCCAAAAGATGAAGTTGAAGTAGTTACCCTACTTTTAGATATTATTCTATCTTCGAATTTTTTCACCTTCAACAACCGCTATTATTTACAGAAAAGGGGAATCGCTATGGGATCCCCTTGCGGTGGGAGCGTGGCCAACCTAGTGGTTGCATACTGGGAAATGACCGTCCTCTTTAAGAATTCTTTATTCAAAAACGTTATTAAACTTTACACACGTTTTTTAGATGACGTGTTTATTCTCATTCAAGGCAACCTTGATACTGCGACTAGGTTGGTTGATGAGATGAATGAGTCCTGTGCTTTCTTAAAATTTACCCATAAATTTTCTACCTGTGAGATTGATTATTTAGATGTCAAACTCACAAAAGATCCTTGCAATACCGGTTTTCTTTCCAGTATTTATAGGAAACATACTTATTGTAACGCCTTCTTGCATTTTTCCAGCAGTCACCCCTGGAAACAAAAAAGATCAATTGTCAAAGGCCAACTTGTTAGAGCTACACGTATGTGTAACACCCTTGAGGCCTTTGAACATGAGTGTTCCATCCTTAGGAACATGTTCTTGAACAGGGGATACCCAAATGAACTCCTGGATAATCTAATTCATGAAGTTTCTATGAAAAGAACTAATGGGTTTTACGTACCTCTTCAAGATACAAGGCGTAATGAATTGCAGGCTATTGGTTTGATTAACACAATTACTGATTGCCCTGTTACTGGACCTATTTTTGTAATTCAAATGAGACTGGAGTGTTAAACTCCAGAATTTTGGTGATTACAAGTCCAGGTTCATTCTTACATATAGTAATCATGCTAATTCAATGTGTTCCATCATTAGAAAAATTGGCAGTTTATTTCTGACAATACACACTTACTTGATGTTTTGGGAGCATATCCCCTATTTGTTTTTAAGAGGGGAAAAAATCTCAAGGATCTTTTGCAAACCTGGGATACATATAATACTGGATCTAGACAAACTGGTACGCTTGTTTGTGGCATGTGTAACTGGTGTAGATTATTAAGGGTAGGAAATTCTTTACCATTAAAGATGAAAAGTTTTCATCAAACACAGGATTTCCTGTGATACTAGGTCGGTTGTCTACATTGCATTGTGTAATTGTTGTCGTGCATTTTATGTTGGTAAAACTGACCGTAGATTACGGGACAGAGTTTACCAACATAATTATGCTATAAAAAACAAAAAACTAGACAATGCTCTTTCAAAGCACATAATTGATAACCCTGGCCATAGTTTTTGTTTTATGGGTATTGACCTGGTAACATTAGGTATAAGAGGGGGGCCTCAACCATTACTATTGGAAATAAAAGAATTGGAATGGCAACTTCTCCTTAATGCATTCTCCCCACCAGGTTTAAATGAAGCGTGTAACATTTCTGTTATTTTAAAATATAAAAGCTACCTTAGATCTTAACTCTTAGGTTATATACATCACTTTTTTTGGATAACCTAAGTTTATAGGGTTTTATTTATTTATATTGTTCATACTTAAATTAGAAATTTAAAGTACGCTTTTTAAATTTAAAGATTGAACGTTCTTCTTAATTGTATGTCAAAACGTTGTTTGATGAGCAGGTTTTGTACTATGAATAACGTTCTAGGTATTTATTTTATGTTACTGGAGAATCTCTCTCTGTGTTTTTTAGCGCAGTTTGGATTTTAGATTTTATATTTACATACTTATCTACTGCATGTTAAGTTCCTGTTTTATGTGGATACAACTTGCTAGTAAAGACATATTTAGTATGTATTATGCATTGCATTAACAGGTACACGTTTGTTTTAACACCCTTATGTTTTTATACTTGTGGGTGTATCGTTTACCTGTACAGGATATGACATCACCTTGTTCACCTTCTGCTTTTTAAAAAGTGCTTTGGCGCCTTGGTTTCTTTGTCTGAGGAAGCTACTGTGTAACAGTAGTGAAAACGTTTCTATTAAAATACGTTAACTTGTTATTGGCGTCCTTTTGCTTACTTTCCGCTGTTTGTGGTTAACATGTTATGCAAGGTAGGGATGTGTCACCAAAAAACTGTAATGAAACACGGGTGCTTCCTTTGGGATGGAGTCTTTTCAATCTAGTGAAGTGATACTATGAAATTGATGGTTAAGGTGAATAAAAAATGAAAAACAAATTAAGAGGGGGTTTCTTTAAACCACAGCCACACTGAACTGACATCCATGAACACAAACATTTTATGGGATTCATTCAAATTTTAAGTATTATTAAGGTTATTTACATAGAATATGAAATTGCATTTCCCCAGGGTGTTCAGTTTGTGTATAGGGTTATTCTACCAATGGGTTTTTGGACACGACTATATGGCACTCTTTCCTAATTTTAGGATATGCAAGGGTGTATAAAGGAGTAAGAAAACAATTTTAAGGAATTTAAAAAATAAAAGCAACATTCAAGCAAATTTAACTAAGTGAACAGACAGCACAGATATAACTCACACCTTCTTCCTCCTAATTTTAGTTTTCCTACTGATATTCTTGCAGTTTTAAATATTGACAGGGATTAATAAAGGTTACCACAAAGTACAGTCTACATGTACACTTAATGTAATCTTTCTGAGTGACTAGGAAGCGCAAAAAATGTGATAAGAATGTTATTGAATACGTATCATGTACACTTAGTGAAAGCTTTATTGAATCTGGCCCATTATGTATCTTATGGAGTCCCAACATTTAGACAATGTAAAGAAAACTGAGTTGGGACTCATTGAGTACAAGTCCAGTAAATGCAACCTGTCAAAATACTTCCCACTGAAGATCAAATTTAATATGGTCTCTATTACTATGTTGACAAGCACTCACAATTTTTTTCAACATTTACATATTTACATTTTCTCTTTGGTAATGCAGTCATAGAGCTAATATATTGAAAAAAGAGGTATGTTGGGCAATTCCCTCACACGAGGTTAGCAGAGAGAGTGCTTACAGAAAAAGAAAAATTGAAGGTTTGCCCAGATTGTTTATCTGGTTAAAGATTCAAGCCGATAGTACTCAGTGATTCTTAGTAGAATTATAGTATCCAGAGCAGTGCTCTGTTATATACTTTGAAAACTGCCAGTCGTTTGAAGGTGTACTTATTAAAAATATCTGTATAGCAATGGAACTTCATAAAACAAGTTGGGAACTATGACTAAAGCAAACTAATAATATACATGGTTCTGATTTATAAACTCATGAGTTGAGGTATGTGGCTTTAGCTGTTCACAATATTAAACAGTAGAGAAATCACCAGATAAAATAGTAAAGTGGCATTGTAATTGCATATTTAGTAAGAATGTAAAGGATGCAAAACTGATATCTCTTCAAATTCCAAAGCATTGAAAATGTGAATAACTCTGATATATGAGATTTGGAACAAACTGTTTTGTTCAGGGCCATCTACAGTGTCAAGGTTTAAGGTTAGGGAGGTGAGAAGGGGAATAGTAGGGATGGGATGGTAGGGAAGGAAGTTAGAGTGGTGGGATAAAATCGTTGATATTTGAAAGAAGGAAGTGAGGCAGGAGTGAGCAGGGCTTAAGTGACTTTATGTGAGTGTAACTGGATGAAGGAGCTGATTTTGGCATGAACGTGTTATAGGCAGGTTTGTGTTTGAGAAAACCTGTAGGTACTTCAGTGGTCAGGTATGCCTTGAACTAATAATAGTGAGAACGGAGGTGGCTACTTGTTGAGTTATTGTTTTTTTTTTACAGGTTGACTTTTAATTTGTGGTCAGGATGTAGGCGGAGAGTGATTGGTGGACTTTAGGTGCTAAGTTCATTGATGGTGGTAGACTGTGCTCTGTACAGTGCAATAGTGGTGCAGGCTTTTGCAGAAAAAGTCAGGTTATTAACTGTTTATGCAATAAAAACAAAAATATAAAATTACAATAAAATGTCGATTGCACTTCTTTTATCTGTTTGTTTTACTTATGTATGTTTATATATATTGCAAGTGGTGTTTGGTGGGCCATGATGCCACTAGAGTAGCTACTGGGTCAGGCAACCAGTTCTTTACCTGTCTCAGTGATTAGGCAGTGAGGATACTGTGAGGAGTGCAAACTCTAAATGTTTAGGAATGAGCTCACTGGTGGTGGTGGTACGTGGTTTGTGGATGGTATGCTTTCTGCCAAGCTGCAAGCATGAGGTCTTTCAAGTAACGGTCTGCATGGTGAAGTATTTAACCATTATGGAGGGTCACAAGTGTGGATGATTGCTGTGCTGTGGCAGCTTGCGGTGCCTGAGGAGGTAGGAAGTGATGGCACACACCATAGAATAAAAAAAAAAAAAAGTTAGAACAAGAATATGTAAAGAGAAAGGGAGATCCCGACTTAGCGAGGGGTGGGCCATGCAGATTAGGTCATTCACCATACCTTCAAGCTGTGCATTGGTGCTGCTTGAAAGGAGAGAAGGTTAGCACTCGCCTTGATAAGGATGGAAGAGGTCATTGTGGCCTTTACAATAAATATACGGTTAGGGCGTTTCCAAAAAAAAAAGGTAAAAGACAGGCATTTGAGTTTTAGACTTCATGTACTGTAGAAAACTCATGCAGATGCAAAACTGGTTATTCTGTCACCTAGCTGTCCCTATTACTGCAGCCTACAATTGGTACCTGTTGTAGGACAGGGTGCTGAAGTGCAGTTAGGACATATGGGGACATATGGGTACGAGTGGAGCTGGGGCTTCCATTCATTTTATTTAAGTTTCAGTTCTGTACCTTTTAGTTCACCTTACAATGGTAACTGCTGTTGAGATGGGGAGGTAGTGCAGTTCATGCATATGTACAAGAATAGAGGTGGGCTTCTCTTATGTCAGGGATTATAGATCAGTGGGTATTCTCTAAGGAAGGCACTCTTAATGCAGATGTTGTTATGTATCAATGGACTGAGTGACAGTTTAAGATTGTCCTTATTTGTGAGTTTCAGGGTGTCTGGCCCCACTTAGTTATGGTTGATCTGTTCATCTCTTGTTCTTTTTTTTTTTTTTTGCCTTTCTCCCTCAGAAGTGTTTACAGTGGTCTTTTTTTGTTTGCAGATGTTGATGACTGAGATGGCGGCCATCATTTTACAGATGGAACATCTATTTAGAATTGCCAGCTAGCTAGTACTCACAGGCAGAAGATCTGGGTAGTATAAGGCAGAAGATCTGCCACACTGAACTGACATCCATGAACACAAACATTTTATGGGATTCATTCAAATTTTAAGTATTATTAAGGTTATTTACATAGAATATGAAATTGCATTTCCCCAGGGTGTTCAGTTTGTGTATAGGGTTATTCTACCAATGGGTTTTTGGACACGACTATATGGCACTCTTTCCTAATTTTAGGATATGCAAGGGTGTATAAAGGAGTAAGAAAACAATTTTAAGGAATTTAAAAAATAAAAGCAACATTCAAGCAAATTTAACTAAGTGAACAGACAGCACAGATATAACTCACACCTTCTTCCTCCTAATTTTAGTTTTCCTACTGATATTCTTGCAGTTTTAAATATTGACAGGGATTAATAAAGGTTACCACAAAGTACAGTCTACATGTACACTTAATGTAATCTTTCTGAGTGACTAGGAAGCAAAAATGTGATAAGAATGTTATTGAATACGTATCATGTACACTTAGTGAAAGCTTTATTGAATCTGGCCCATTATGTATCTTATGGAGTCCCAACATTTAGACAATGTAAAGAAAACTGAGTTGGGACTCATTGAGTACAAGTCCAGTAAATGCAACCTGTCAAAATACTTCCCACTGAAGATCAAATTTAATATGGTCTCTATTACTATGTTGACAAGCACTCACAATTTTTTTCAACATTTACATATTTACATTTTCTCTTTGGTAATGCAGTCATAGAGCTAATATATTGAAAAAAGAGGTATGTTGGGCAATTCCCTCACACGAGGTTAGCAGAGAGAGTGCTTACAGAAAAAGAAAAATTGAAGGTTTGCCCAGATTGTTTATCTGGTTAAAGATTCAAGCCGATAGTACTCAGTGATTCTTAGTAGAATTATAGTATCCAGAGCAGTGCTCTGTTATATACTTTGAAAACTGCCAGTCGTTTGAAGGTGTACTTATTAAAAATATCTGTATAGCAATGGAACTTCATAAAACAAGTTGGGAACTATGACTAAAGCAAACTAATAATATACATGGTTCTGATTTATAAACTCATGAGTTGAGGTATGTGGCTTTAGCTGTTCACAATATTAAACAGTAGAGAAATCACCAGATAAAATAGTAAAGTGGCATTGTAATTGCATATTTAGTAAGAATGTAAAGGATGCAAAACTGATATCTCTTCAAATTCCAAAGCATTGAAAATGTGAATAACTCTGATATATGAGATTTGGAACAAACTGTTTTGTTCAGGGCCATCTACAGTGTCAAGGTTTAAGGTTAGGGAGGTGAGAAGGGGAATAGTAGGGATGGGATGGTAGGGAAGGAAGTTAGAGTGGTGGGATAAAATCGTTGATATTTGAAAGAAGGAAGTGAGGCAGGAGTGAGCAGGGGCTTAAGTGACTTTATGTGAGTGTAACTGGATGAAGGAGCTGATTTTGGCATGAACGTGTTATAGGCAGGTTTGTGTTTGAGAAAACCTGTAGGTACTTCAGTGGTCAGGTATGCCTTGAACTAATAATAGTGAGAACGGAGGTGGCTACTTGTTGAGTTATTGTTTTTTTTTTTTTTACAGGTTGACTTTTAATTTGTGGTCAGGATGTAGGCGGGAGAGTGATTGGTGGACTTTAGGTGCTAAGTTCATTGATGGTGGTAGACTGTGCTCTGTACAGTGCAATAGTGGTGCAGGCTTTTTGCAGAAAAAGTCAGGTTATTAACTGTTTATGCAATAAAAACAAAAATATAAAATTACAATAAAATGTCGATTGCACTTCTTTTATCTGTTTGTTTTACTTATGTATGTTTATATATATTGCAAGTGGTGTTTGGTGGGCCATGATGCCACTAGAGTAGCTACTGGGTCAGGCAACCAGTTCGCTTTTACCTGTCTCACTGTTTAGGCAGTGAGGATACTGTGAGGAGTGCAAACTCTAAATGTTTAGGAATGAGCTCACTGGTGGTGGTGGTACGTGGTTTGTGGATGGTATGCTTTCTGCCAAGCTGCAAGCATGAGGTCTTTCAAGTAACGGTCTGCATGGTGAAGTATTTAACCATTATGGAGGGTCACAAGTGTGGATGATTGCTGTGCTGTGGCAGCTTGCGGTGCCTGAGGAGGTAGGAAGTGATGGCACACACCATAGAATAAAAAAAAAAAAAAAGTTAGAACAAGAATATGTAAAGAGAAAGGGAGATCCCGACTTAGCGAGGGGTGGGCCATGCAGATTAGGTCATTCACCATACCTTCAAGCTGTGCATTGGTGCTGCTTGAAAGGAGAGAAGGTTAGCACTCGCCTTGATAAGGATGGAAGAGGTCATTGTGGCCTTTACAATAAATATACGGTTAGGGCGTTTCCAAAAAAAAAAGGTAAAAGACAGGCATTTGAGTTTTAGACTTCATGTACTGTAGAAAACTCATGCAGATGCAAAACTGGTTATTCTGTCACCTAGCTGTCCCTATTACTGCAGCCTACAATTGGTACCTGTTGTAGGACAGGGTGCTGAAGTGCAGTTAGGACATATGGGGACATATGGTGCAGTGGAGCTGGGGCTTCCATTCATTTTATTTAAGTTTCAGTTCTGTACCTTTTAGTTCACCTTACAATGGTAACTGCTGTTGAGATGGGGAGGTAGTGCAGTTCATGCATATGTACAAGAATAGAGGTGGGCTTCTCTTATGTCAGGGATTATAGATCAGTGGGTATTCTCTAAGGAAGGCACTCTTAATGCAGATGTTGTTATGTATCAATGGACTGAGTGACAGTTTAAGATTGTCCTTATTTGTGAGTTTCAGGGTGTCTGGCCCCACTTAGTTATGGTTGATCTGTTCATCTCTTGTTCTTTTTTTTTTTTTTTGCCTTTCTCCCTCAGAAGTGTTTACAGTGGTCTTTTTTTTTTGTTTGCAGATGTTGATGACTGAGATGGGCGGCCATCATTTTACAGATGGAACATCTATTTCGAGAATTGCCAGCTAGCTAGTACTCACAGGCAGAAGATCTGGGTGAGTTCAGTCGGAAGAAGTGAAGGCAGATGACAGCCAGCAAGGCAGTGGCATGAGGGAAAAAGACTCAGCAGGCAACAGGTTCCATTGGGGTGGGAGCTCTGCCTGCTGGAGCTGTGTACAATGAGTCAATGGTAACGACACATCGCTGGGAGCTAAATTAGGCATGTCTGATGGGTGCAGTTTGGGAGTAGTGCAGGGACAAGGTGGGGATGAGGTACATCAGAAGCCATGTGAAGCAAGTGGTGCAGCTGAAGAGCTACAGAGGTTTGGTGGAGGTGGGCATGTTCATGAGGAGGCTTTTGGCAATGAGGAGGGATTAAGGTTGATTATATGGAGTTCTGGGTTGTCCACACTAGGAGTGGAATCATAACAACATGAGGTTGGGTTAGATTTTTGTCATCCATCTGGGTGTTTGGTTAGCTACACAGGCCCTGGGTCAAGGGAGATGGAGGGTCTTTTTAACCCCTTGTATTCCACTTTCAGTTAAAAAAAAAAGATTTGCAATGGGGAGTACATTGATATTTTTAAATTAATTGATGTGGATGGGGTACAACATCTGATGGAATTGGAAACTGCAAACAGTAAAGACTTATTGGTGGCTTTAGCGGCCTTGGGGCAGAGGATGTTAAATTGACTGTGGCCAAGAACATGGGACAACTGGGAGTTAGGCTTTGTTTATTATATGTTGGATTGGCTGGAAAGGATACCAGCCTGGTCTTACCAGTCTTGGCTTATTTTCTCACAATCTGTGAGGCACAGTGTCTGTGGGCAGGGAATGTCTGGTTGTGGTGCGATCAGAGGTTTTGGAATCAGAAGATGGTATATCAGTCACTGTGTTGGGAGTAGACATCCTGACATTTGGTTAACCCACTATGGTAGATAGCCTTGGAATCATTAGTAGGAGGTCTTAAGTCAGAAGGGGACAAGTTGGGGGTGTGCTGGGCCTTTAATGGGGGGGTGTTGCTTGTGGGCGGCATGTAGGTTTTTGCACACTTGTTCAAAGTGTGCAGGAATGCATTCAGTGGTGCAGTGTGTTAGAAGAGAAGGCACATTACTTAATCTGAGTTCACAGCAGCCTGAATATGGTGGTTACCAACATCCTTTCCTGGATTTCATAGTAGTCAGGGTAGTGGGAAATTTTGAGGGTGGCGAGTGGGTGTACTTTCGTATGTCAAAGGGAAAACCAGGGGATATATTCTCCCATTAACCAGGGGATACATTCTCCCATTAATGTGCAGGTATTGCTGCAGATGTTCATGCAGTTTCACAATTCAGCAGTTGTGGATTAATTAATGGATGGGTTTTCTGAGAGATTTTCTATGAAATCAAGGGTGGAGGGGATGGATCAATATGTAGGGCTCTGCATTCCATGTAGGGGAAGAAAGAAATTTCAGATGGTTTGGTTGAGAAGGAAGAGTGGTTGGGTAGGTTGTTGGGCCTGTTTCACATTCTTTCCTTTGATAGATTTTAGGTTTCTCCCTTAGGTTTTGTTCCTAAGAAGTCGGCAGGTGAATTTCATCTGAATCAACATTTATCTTAACCTGAGGGGAATTCGGTGATTCATTTCATTTCAAGAGATGAAGCAAATGTCAGTTATGCATCTCTGGATGATGCAGTGCAGGTCTTTCAGGAGTTTACGGACCCATGGTTGGCAAAGGTGGATACTGAATCTGCTTTTCATTTATTATCGGTTCGGGAGGAAGAGTAGCCATTGTTAGGCATGGTGGATGGGTCTAAGTTTTACTTTGATAATGCAATTCCGATTTGGTGTTTGGTGGCCTGTTTTACTTTTGAGAAGTTTAGTCTGCTCTCCACTAGATTTGCCAGCAATGAGTGGGCACTCAGAAGGCAGTACATTATATGGATGACTTTTTAATAGCAGGTGAAGGGTTTGAAGGAGCATTGGAAGGTATGCTTGCTTTTGTAGGGATGTGTGATGAACTGGGTGTTCTGTTAGCTATGCAGAAATTAGAAACTCCAAACAAAGCATTGTTTTTTCTGGGATTGTTAGTGGATGCAGGCCATGGTTTGTTTGATTTACCAGATGAGAAGATGGTACATTTGAAAGAACAGATTTGTTGGGTGAAATCGAAGGACAAGTTGTGGATTAAGGATGTCATGGAGCTCTTGGGGCACATGAATTTTGTATGTTGGGCAGTTCACTGGGGTTGTACCTTTTGTAAGTCTGTGATCTTCTTGCTGAAAGGTGTAAAAGCAAACATCATTGGGCATGGGTCTATAAGTTGGTGCATGTTGAATTAGCATTGTGTTCATCTTTTTTGGAGAGGTTTAATGGTATGTATTTTTGGCAAGCAGATTGGGATGTTCAAGGGAATTTGCAATTGGGAATGGGTTTGCTGATAGCTTTTCTCGCTTTCAGTTTTCCAGGTTTCATCAGTTAACTCCAGAGGCAGAGGATGAGCTGATGGTATTGCCAGATGAGGTATAGCAGTTTGGACTGGAATATTCAGATGATCAGTAAAGGAATCATAGGCAGCTTCGACAAGGAAGGCATATGGAACACATTGCAAGATTTTGATAAATTTATGTTGCAGCTGTCTGAGGAGGAAGGTGTTTGTTCGAAAGGACTGTTGCTGAAATACTTCGCACAAGCTTGGGAACAAGGTAAGGCAGTTCAGTTGGTCAAGGTGGACTTAGCTGCAATTAGCATATCTACACAGGTGGCAAGGATGCATGACTTTACTAAATCTTGGAGTCATATGTTGAAGGGTTGGGGCAGGCTTACTAGTGTGAAGATTGACAGATGATGGCCATTGATTAGACAGGTTTTGAAGGTTTTGTTGAGGGGACTGGCACTGGTAAATAGGGTTTCATCAGATTATAACTTATGGCGGACATTGGGTTTATGGATGTATTATGGAGCTTTTAGGGTGTCAGAGTTGTTAGGGTTATTACTTTGGTGGGATGTTTCAGTGCTTTCTGCTTCCATGTACATTTATTTATTTATTTATTTATTTTATTTACTTATCATTTGTTGACCAGGAAAGTCTGACTAGGTTCCACAGAGCCTGTTTTCAGTGGAGGCCCGGGGAGAAATGCTCCAGATGCATGTCTTTGGAATGTGGGAGGAAACCGGAGTACCCGGAGGAAACCCACGCGAACACAGGGAGAACATGCAAACTCCACACAGAAGGCACCCCAGCCAAAAATTGAACCGGAGAACCTCTTGCTGTGAGGCGACAATGTTAACCACTGCACCACTGTGCCGCCCATTGGAGTTGGTTGTGAAGATCTACAATGGATCAGTTAGGGAAGGGCAGGCATATAGTATCAGGAAAGGACAGGCATGACTGGCTGTGTCTGGTAGGTTGGGCTAAAAGATTGCTTTGGTTTGATGCTGGGAATCCCCAGGACTTGGTATTTCAATGAGTAGGGGGCAAGATGAGACTGAGTAATCAGTTTATATGCATTATGAGGAGAGATTTTCAGTGTGTTGGCTTTCTGGGAGAAAAGTTTTCCATTGATTCTTTCCACATTGGCAGGGCATCAGCTTTATCGACAGAAAACAAATCAACTGAAGTCATTAAGAGGGTGGGTTGGTGGTCATGAAATGCTTTCTTGTGTTATATTAGATAATTGTTTTCTTTTTTTTTTTCCTTCAAGGAAAGGAGATTTTCATTCTCGGTCATTCCTATAATTTTCCTTCAAGGAAAGGAGATTTTCATTCTCGGTCATTCCTATAATTTTCCTTCAAGGAAAGGAGATTTTCATTCTCGGTCATTCCTATATCCACTGCGTGGCAAAGAAGGCTGCAGTTAGGCTGGAGAGCTCACAACTGGGTTACTTAATTTCAGGTGGAGAGTCACATGGCATGGAGTCAAAGGTCTTAGGTGGCTTCAGCTCGTGGTGGAGTTTTCTTCTGTACATTCACAAATTGGGATTCCTAGAGTCCTGGTGGTTCATTTGGTAGGTAATGATCTGGGAATAATTCCAAAGATACAGTTGGTAGTTAGGATAATGCAGGATTTGGTTATGTTAAAGAGGTAATACCCAGCAATGTGTACTGTGTGGTCTGAAGTAGTACTGCATTCATTTTGGAGTAATGCTGGCCATTTTGTAGCTTTGGAGAGGGATCATCAGTTTGTTAATTTTAGGTTGTCAAGGCAGCTGGTTGCTTTGGGTATTTATTCGATTTAACACAGTTATCTCGATGACAGGGACCCTGTTTGGTTTAGAGAGGATGGTGTGTACTTCAGAGAATTTGGTTTGGATTTTCTTCATGTGTATTTAGGTTTATTTTTGGATGGTTTGGTGAAGATTTTGGAATGAATGAGGGGGATCTGTCTATGTCAGGCTGTTTGGCAGAGAAGAGGGGCAGGCTTGTCCCTCTTTTGTTACCCCTCTGGTGTTGGATGTTTGATTCACTGAGTTCAATGAGGTGGGGATGAAAGTGAGCTGTGGAATGCTGCTTGAAGTAAGAGTAAGTGAGCAGTGATGATAATACTGCTTATTTTATCAGAGTGAGCTAGAATACACAAACCTAGTAAATTTGTACATGGAAGTTCATGTTGTGTTAAATAAACTACATTTCATTCAGTGAAGTTATGTTTATCAAAATTTAATAAAGGTCATCAAATGCCATTTGGTGTGGTGTGTTTATTGGATAGAACCATGACAAATGAGGTTTGGAACTAACCAATTTGTTCAGGGCCACCTACAGTGTCGAGGTTTAAGGTTGGGGAGGGGTGAAGCATGATAGTAGGGATTGGATAGTAGGGAAAGATATTAGATTGGTGGGGATAGAAGGGTTAATATTTGGATGTAGGAAGTGAGGCAGGAGTGAGGATGGGTTTATGTGACTTTATGTGAGTTTAACAAGGTGAGGAAGCTGATTTTGGTGTGTTCTTGCTGCCCTCCCCACTGAGGTTTGTGTGTTGAATGTATTAGTTGGTATTTAGGCAGAGAATAAGGTCAGGCTTTTCCCTCTTCTGTTCCCCCTGTGGTGTTGGGTGTTTGATTCACTGAGTTCAATGAGGTGGGGATGAAAGTGAGCGGTGGGATGCTGCTTGAAGGAAGAGTAAGCAATAGGTAGTGATAAAGCTGCTTATTTAGTCAGGGTGAGCTGGAATACTCTACCCTAATAAATGGTTACACAGATGTTCATGTTGTATTTAATAAACTAAATTTTGTTTAGTGAAGTTATGTTTATCAAAATGTAATAAACACCAACACATGTAATTTGGTATAGTGTTTTTATTGGAGGGGATCAGGACAATAGATATTTTTAAGTTTTTATGAACCATTCTCAAACAAAAAGAGAAAACATAAAATTTGATATGATAATCCTAATGAAAGCCACATATTTACTATACAAACATTTCAGAAAGCAATTTCTCTTTATAATCTTACAGGAAATCTTATGCTTGTTTTTTTTACCCTCCAACAATTATTTTCAGAAAAATCCAGTCCCTTGACACTTCAAGTTAACAGCAAACATCTTGCAATGTTTTTCTCTTTATTCAAACAAATTACAGAAGGATGACTGTCATTTATTATATGACTATGCACCCTCCTCAAGAACATTCTAAAATTGATGATTGAAACCCAAAAAGGATAACAAAACATTCATTAATAACTCTAGCTATAATCTAAACATTAAATCACCCTTGAAATGTCAATAATTTGACTACATATTTGAGCTAATCATATTGACCATTTTTCATTATTTATATGACTTGTAGTTTTCCTCATACTCGAGAAGGATATTTCAGACATCCAGCTATAAATTTAAAGAAAAGAAGAAAAACATTGTCTCCACTTAGGCTATTCAAATGCATGCATAATATTAAACTCCAGTCCATTCACATTTACATACTTCTCTCAGCCAGTATAATATACTGGAAATCTTTCTTCAGATATAGTCTTCTTATCACCCTAAACAACAGAATATCTGTACCAGAAGGCTATTGCTTGTATTTGCTTTTAAGGTAAAAGGTATTTTATATCAAAATACTATCTGCACCAAACTGACCCATTTTCCAGATTAATGGATGCTGCCACCATTTCACTGAACATAAGAAGCAACCATAAAACGAATGTTTAAAAATAATTTGCCCAGATAGCCTTCTAATTCATGTTACTGTCATTGATCTAACTTAGTGTGTAACTACTCATGTATGTAACCTTCATGTAGAGTATCCAATAGTTAGTAATGTATCTCACAGTAGGAATGCTAGGAACAAGCAATATAAAGTATATGATATGGTGTGAGGGGAAACTGGTTAGTTTCCATATTTTATTCACTATACTTAATAGAAAAGTAAGAGTAAAAAAAATGGCGCATTCTCAAACATAGTCAATAAATATATTACTTCAACATGTTAACTGGACCAAATCAGCCAAGATATGTGAAACACAACACTTTCCATTCACATCCACTCATTATGCAAATAATGAAGTAATGAAAACTCTGTGAAGAAAATACTCCAACATCCATCCATCGTAAGAATCATAAGAAGTTCAAATCTACTGAGTCTTGTAACAATTATGCCTTGCCAGTCCTCAGCGTACACTATATCTCCCTTCATGAAGACTGGTAGATTAGTAATGCCTGTGGAGAATTTATGAATACTCTTCAAATTATTCAGGTCCTCTTTGAAGAAAGACAGCATATCACAATGCTTTATTTATTGGGGAAGTCTATTGCAGAGGTGAGGAAGATGCTGAATGATGGCTTTGTCTCTTCACCTTGTTTTACTGATCTGCTGAAGGAAGTTTAGACTCATTGTTCTGGTGTTTGTGGGATATTTTGACTTTTAAATGAACAAGGTATCATGGGATACTGAGTCCCTGATTAGTCAGAAGGCAAAGCATAGCTCTCATCTGAGAAGCCACCTATTACCCAATGAATGAATTAATCTATGGCTCCATCAGCTATTCAAAATAACATTGCACAAATTGCAAAAACACAACACAGGGCAAAATCAAGTGCAACCCTTGGCCCATCTTAATCTCACTAGAACATCATTCTTTGTTATTCAAACTACTCATCATTTTTTTACACTGAGGAAACTAATAATATCCATAAATTTAAAGGCACTATCAATATGCCCAAATATTTTTAAAAATACATCCTCTGCAATACTCTGGAAAATTCTGTCACACCCCTTCTCCATCTCTACATTTGTAAAAATTTACCACCCTTTTACCTATTTATTTGCCTCGCATTACAGGGAATCATGATTAAACAAAACCCCTTTTATCAGAGGCTTAGAAGGAAAAGGTCCATATTGCATACATTTGCACAGACATTTAACTTCACTAAAGAATAGAAATATAAAAAGTGCAACACAAAACTCTCTCTCTCTCTTGATGCTTAGTTAGGTAAATTAGATAGATAAATAACAGCTAACTAATCATGCTGCATGCACAATGCAGTACAACCTCAGAGGCATCTACATGGCATTCGGCATTGTTTCATACTTTATGTATATAGTCACATATTCATTTTAGGGTATGGACAAAAAATGAAGCATAAAGTGAAAATAAGGCACTAGACAAATTAGTCTATAAACACAGTTATGAGCTAATGGAAGCATTGTGATTCAGTATGCAGAGGTTGCGTCTATATAGGACAGGTAGTGGGTTCCCTCTCCATTGTTGTATGAGCCATGCAATCAAAAGTGCATTTTAATTTGAGTAATCATGTATGCATATGAGCTAAATACAAGTATCATTCCCTGCTTATGATATTCCTGCACAACAGTGAAACTAGTGAAATTCACATCTAAGCAGAGGCATAAACAGCTGTAATGACCCAAATGTTGATAGACAGACATATTAATTATATAACAGACATGGCCCATACAAAGAAATAAGTCAATTCTCTTGCAAATGCTTCCCTACATCAGAAAGACAATAACATTTAATTAGATAATAATCACGTCTGGTCCACTTAACCACAATGGTACGATGTCATATGCAAATGTGTTTAAAATATATACCTATCAGGCCATACGATTCCAAGTCTTTCACAAATTAATAACAGCTTCCCTACTGGTAGTCACTGATTAACTTATACTATATTCAAAATATCAAACGCCTATGAGAGCACACGTTATTAAACCTTCAAATAAATGCACACACACATGCGCGCGTGCACACACACACACACACACACACACACACACACACACACACACACACACACACACACACACACACACACACACACACACAAACGCACACACGCACACACGCACACATGCACACGCACGCAAACACACACAAACACACGCACACACGCAAACACACACACACACACACACAAACACACACACGCAAACACACACACACATAACATACACATACGCAAACACACACACACACGCAAACACACACGCACACAAACACACACACACACACACACACAAACACACACACACACAAACACACACACACAAACACACACACACACACACACACACACACACACACACACACACACACACACACACACACACACACACACACACACACACACACACACACACACACACACACACACACACACACACACACACACACACACACACACACACACACACACACACACACACACACACACACACACACACACACACACACACACACACATTCTTTGGTTTATAACAATGGGCTTCTTTTTAAGCAATATTAGCATTTGTGTAATCACACAGACATGTGATAGTTTCAATTAAGAGGCATGTGACAGTTTCTAATAACTGACATGCTTCTGAAAATTGAATTATGGGCAGTGATATTATAACAACCAAGTCAGAAAATAATTGTATTAAATTACCTTGCCTTATCTAAGCTTTGAATATCTGTAATACAGAATGTCTTGATGTAGCATTTGTTTTAGGTTAGTTGATCTAAAATTAATAGTACTACATAACTTTTCATCTAACCATAAATGAGTCACAAAGGAAAGTTCAAATCTCACAAGATAAAAATTAACACCGTTGCTAATAAAACCAAACTACGGGATTACAGAGACAGAAAGATTCTCTCTGTCTACTGTAAACTAGACAATAAACACATAAAAACTCTATCTTTTCTAGCCTTTTCAGTCCATGTTCACATTAATCATCCATTTCCACCGAGCTTTAATAATTTTTCATCCTGAGTTTTAATTTTAGTGTTGTCTACCTTGTAGTTCAGCACTTGAGGTGATCTCTGGAGAAAATGTCATGCTGTCTGAACATTAATACATTAGTACAAATCTGTTGTAGAAAAAAGTACCTTTTACATCTGCCTGAATTATTAAGCTACACTTTAGCTTCTGCCAGTAACATTCCTTAATCGCATATTTAAACAGTAATTTCTGCTGAAGCCCACTTTCAGAAGAATCAGAAGAAACACTGGCATACATATCTTTGACACAGTAATTGCTCAATTTATTTCAAAGAAACAAATTGCACCAGAGAAATCTAATGTGTTCTAGATATTCTTTCAGAAGCAGGCAGTGGTGATCAATAATCCTTCTCAATATTTGTGGTCTTCTTCATATATCCATTCCAAAGCTCCATCTTTGTTTTCACAAGGTCCATATCTTATCTTTCTTTTTGAAGAACCTTTGCTTGTTATAAATTGATTGACTACTTCTTGACAATCTTTTTTTATTATTTCAAAAGCTCTCTGCTTTTTGAAGTAATGCAGTTTAATACTTTTCCTTTAATAACTCAGAGACTTTGACTTCTGAAGATTCAAACTACTTGACATATCAGGCTGATAGTTCCAGTCTTGCCATGTGACTGACCACATTCAGTGTAATGTTTACATCTTTTATCCAACACCTTAAACTTTTTATCATTCTTTTCTTTATGAAACCAAACCACATCCTATATTCAACATCACTGGCCATCTCACCCTCATTTCGAAATTCCATAATTTACAGCAATATAGTGTCCATCAGGCATGTATTTTCCATCTCTTTCTTGCCTATCCATAATCTGCATTTTTCTCCATTTGCCAGCTGTTCTATCCCACTCACTTCCTTGATCTTATCTAAAAGCAAGGTTTTGACTACTGGGTCAAAATCCTTTTGAAAGTTGAATTAGATTACATCTACTGTCAATCCAAGATCCCATGGGTCCTGTAGTAATCTGAGGTACACACTGTATGGATAGTGTCCACTGACACAGTCTATTATAAATTTGTTTTGTTACAGAGCCATTTGTCTGCATATTCAAAATATTTTCAACATTTTCACAGTTTTATCTTTTGCCATATTGAATATCACCCTGGCAGGGCTAGAGATGCTTACCTATTCCTCATTGCCACTCTTAAAGACAGAAACTATGTTAAATACTTTTCCTCACAGCAGCACAGCAACACTTTAGCTGACCTCACTGACACATTTGGTGTTATATTTTCTTGTGGACTTTTCGCCCATACCCTTAACAAGCAGTATGCAGTGAAAAATCAGGAAATTATTAAAAAAAAGCTTCACCACTTTAAGGCAATCTGAGCACAATTTATCACAATAATTCACCAGTTTAACTATACAGAACTATGTAGATATGCAGGATTGCTGTATCTCACTGGGACAATACAAATCACATAATTAAGCAATTGAACCCACACTATATCAATACTTTTATTATCATTTGGGAGTGGTGTACATAAATTGATGAAAACAGGCTTTGGTAAAATTAGTATATTAATACATTAACAAAATAATGGGAACTATAAGTTATAGAACATAGTGCAACTGAATCCTATATCAGAATGAACAAAGTAGTAAAACAAAAAGTATACCCAAAGTGCCGTAATTGCTCATGAGAATAAATAACTTTAATCTTTATTGCTCCACATGTGAATGGTGTGCTACTCAACTTTACTGTAACGAAGGTCCTGCACAGAGGTAAGGATCATTAAAATGGTTAATGCTGAATTAATTTATAGTGTTGGAAAACTTGGTGTGTTTCCACTACTGTGGTCTTCAGAACTAATGTGACATAATAGATTGAAAAATGAATGTACACACCATTCCTCGAACAATATACAACACTTACTCTAGTCAGACAGAAAGCATTCCAGTCAATATATTTAATGAAAGGCTCACACAAGAAGCACTCATGGAAAGGAGTGTAGCCTTTCGTATTATGTACTGATTGTTACCTCTACTCTGTACACTGTATACAGTTTTACAATGGATATAAAATAACAGATTGCAGAAAATAAATTAATAAATTAGAAGTACCACCAGCAGAACTGAATTCCAGAATTTGTAGCAAATAAATGGTTACATCTCTGAGCCATTCAATGTATTCCTATTGCAGTTTTCAAGTGGAAGTTTCTCTGGATAAGCTGGATGCCAAATTATGTCACACTTATATCAGAATTATTAGCAATTCGACTTGACATTTGGCATACCTTTAGACCTGAAGTGTGTGACTACATAGAAATGACAGGACAATTATTTTCTTTATTACCCGACCTTAGCAGAGCTCTTTAAACACTACCTATAGTATACTGTTGCTTAGCCATAATATATGATCAGTGTATAAAACTTCTGATATACCCAAGACTTGCAGGTAAGGATCGCAGGAGATGTCTACTTGAAAGTCACAGATGCAGATTACTTGTGAAAGTAATAAGAAATTTTCTTAAAAAAATAGTAGAAACAGTTCTCCACTCAAACAGCCCAGGAGTAATACCCTAACAAGTGCATATGTGTGTGTGTGTGTGTGTGTGCACGTGTGTTTGTGTGTGCCTTTGCAGGTCTGTGTACTTGTATGTGTGCATATCTGTATGTGCTGGTGGTTGCAGCATATATGTGTGTGTGTGTCTGGGTGTGTGCACGTGTGTGTGTGTGTGTGTGTGTGTGTGTGTGTGTGTGTGTGTGTGTGTTTGTGTGTATAGTAAGATGGTACCATTTACATCATTTAAAGCAGGCCAGCTTATCAGAAAAGGCCATGTTTTCAGTATATCAAGAGTTCTAATGCATAAAAGTGAACTATGAGAGGCAATTCAGATTTTTAAAATGATAACACAACTTTTTTTTCAGAAAAGACATTGAATTAATTCAAATGCAGATAATTTTTGTATGTGGTGCAACGGTACCTAAATTTACTAATGGGAGACTACCAGTTTGAAATGGTGTGTGTGTGTGTGTGTGTGTGTGTGTGTGTGTGTGTGTGTGTGTGTGTGTGTGTGTGTGTGTGTGTGTGCGTGTTGAATTGGCTAGGCTTAAAATGGCCCACAAGGGCAGTTAGCCTAGTTCTAATCTAAGGTTTGTTTGAACCAGGCTCTTCTGAGGTGCATCACCTCTGGCACATTTCACAAAATTCTTGAGGCTCCAAGACCAATCTAAGTGCTTTTTTATTTATTTTTACTTATTGTATTGCATTTGCACTTGAATATCAGTTTTGTCTGTGCCTTATAGACAATTTATCACTTTTGCACTGTTTTAATGAAATGTATCGATTAACTGCATTTCATTACTGTTTAACTGTATTCCATTACTATTTACTATAATTAATTACTGTTTAACAGTATTTATTGCATTTCATTACTGTTTAACTGTATTTTTTCATACCGTGAGTTCTGTTTTTGTCTGGAAGTTGTTAATCTGTGCTTTTCTGTGAGTTTTACTGTGTTCTTAACCCTTACATTGAGTAGCAAATGTCCACAGATTAATTGATTTTGTCATTGCAAATGCCTTGGACCAGCTGTTTGCCACCCCCACAAGAGGTGCTAATATTTTGGGCTTGGCATTAACCAACATGAGTAACCACTGCAGCATCCCTACAGTGTCATCCTCCCTAGTAAGATCCAACAACAGAGCGGTCACTTTTGAAGTCACCATCACCCCCCCCCCCCCCCAGGTAGGGTCAAACAAAAACTTCACCAAAGCTGACTACAACCTCCTGAGGGAAGGTATAAGCAGCTTCACAGCCTCCTCCTCCTCTGTAGGAGCTGGCAGAAATGTCCAAGCCTACACCAAAGTACTATGCAAGCATTTGTATAGCTGCATGGAATCGGGAATACCCGGCAGGACAAAATCCTCCTCCTCAAAGAAGAATAAACCTGCCTGGTAGATATCTGCAATAAATGAACTCTATAATAAAAGGAAACAAAATTGCTGTGCAGGACCAAGAAGGAGAAGGTGCCTAATTGGAAGCAATCTCTCCTTAGCCTGAACAAGAAAATAAGAACACTTGGGAAATCCTCCAAAGCAAACTTCGAGTCCAAACTGGCCACATCTACTAAAGACAATCATAAGGCCTTCTTTGCATATGTCTGCAATCTCAAAATAAGCCCTCAGATCTGCTATGAACTGGTGGTCAGGGAAACCACATGCACAAACACCATAGATATAGCCAACCTGCTGGCAGGCAGATTCTGCATAAACTTTACCCCCCCCTGTCCCCCTCATCAGTAAATCAGAACATCCTCAGCACCTGTCCCCCCTCCCTTATCTCTGGAGAGCAAGTCATCACTGTCCTCTCAAAGGCAAAAAATACACCCTCCATGGGATCCAATAACATCCCAGGCTGCATCCTACATGAACTCAGGCAGGAAGTTGCAACACCATTATGCACCCTATTCACCCAAAGCCTGAGTACCAGCTTCATCCCAGCCTACTGGATGACAACCACTGTCATCCCTTTGCACAAAGGTTTAGTGTCCACCGATCCAGGAAATTATAGAGCCATCAGCCTGACTAGCCTGATCTGAAAGGCCAAGGAACAGATCATTATGGACATCATTATCAAGGACATTGGCAACCTCCAAATACTCGATCCCACACAGTTTGGTTTCGTCAAGGGGAGGTCATGCCTGTTAAATTTGGTTGACCTCTCGAGACAGTCAACAAAGCCACTGATGAAGGGAAGACGGTGCACACGGCCTACCTTGAACTAGCCAAAGCCTTCAATACTATTCCTCACTGGGATATAATAGATAAACTCTCTCAACTTTTAAGAATTAGTAATGACCCTTATTTTTTATATGACTGTTTTTCTTATATGTCTGTTATGACTCCGTCATAGTCCGTGCTGGTGTGAACAACTTGAGATGCACCTTTCTGGACTATATGAAGAGAGACATGACTGAGCTCTCGGGCTATGTGTCTCAGGCAGGTATGTCCCTAGCCTTAAGCAGCATTTTCCCTTCACCTAGGATGATCCCTCAATACAAACAGGAAATGATTGACTTTAATAATTGGCTTAGTTTCTGGTGTCATTCTAAGGGGATCCAATATCTGTCAGCCTGTGATGACATGATTGACAGACATCAATGATTTGCCAGAGATGGTCTTCATCTGTCACCCCTGGGACTTTTGTTACGGGCTAAGGATCTTGCCACCCCCATAGTGCCTTTTTTTAGGCAGTGGATCAAGGACTAAATTCCTGATTTAACTACTCCAGGCTAAGAACAACTTCAAGGTTATGCTGCTAAACGCTAGAAGTCTTACCATGAAACTGCACTCACTGGAAACAGTCCTCACCTTGGAAGATGCAGATATTTCTGCAGTCACAGAGACCTGGTTCAAGGCTGTGGAGAGCAACCCAGCCATACCTGGTTACACCTCCTTCCATACATTCAGTCTACAAACTGAATGCATGAATACTAACGGATGCGGTGTATCAATTTTCATTATAGATAAATTCACCTACAGATTGGTCAAACATTATGATTCCATGGAGATACTTCAGGTGCAATTAACTGTTTGAAGGACACCTGTTCAAGTCATTGCAAGCTACAAGACCTCTCCATGAATCAGGACATCCATTTTGCCTATCTGGATCTATTTGAGTCTATCAAGATACACCTGAACACCATGGCTTTGTGTGACTTTAACTACCAATCCATTGACTGGGTAAATTACATATGCTCAAACTCCCTTGCCCTAGGTTCCTCAACTTTGTTGACTCCAATGTCCTAGACCAGCTGGTGGACACCCCCACAAGTGGTGTCAACATCCTGGATCTGGTGCTTACCAATATGAATGATCACTGTAGCGCCCCCACTGTGAGGCCTCTCCTGGTGAGATCTGACCACAAATCAGTCTAATTTGAAGTAACTATTACACCTGACCCCCCCCCCCCCACCAGTAGCAACTAAACTAAAAACTTCTCCAAAGCATATTATAACCTCTTACGGATGGTATAAATAGCTTCACTGCACCTCACCCCTCAGATAGAACTGACAACTATGCTGAGTTCTACACCAAAGCTTTATACAAACACCTGTATAACTGCATTGACTCAGCTATACCGGATAGGACCAAATCAAGCTCCTTAAGAAAGAGCAAACCTGCCTGGTGGACAAATGCCATTAAGAGGCTTTACAATAAGAGGTAGAACTTGCTATCCAAGAGTAAGAGTAAGTGAGCCCTAACCTGGAAACACTCTTTCATAAGCTTAAACAAGCAAATAAGACTTCTTGTGAAGTCCTTCAAAGCAAGCTATGAATCCAAATTAGCTTCCTCAACTAAAGACAGCCATAAGACGTTCTTTAGTTATATCCATAATCTAAAAGGAAAGGCCCAAATTTATGCAGAACTGGTAGTTAATGATACCACATATATTGAGTCCGTGGACATAGCTAACCTGTGAAAACTTCACTCCACTGCCCCTGCCACATGAACATGTAAGAGCTACCGAGAAGGATTTCAAGAATAATGCCCTTTTGAATCATGTAATGAAAGGAGGGAAACAGCACATTTTTAGTTTTTTTTTTTTTTGTTTGTTTTTTGTTTTTGTTTTAGTTTCAGAATTAGTACCTGAAAGTAATGTAATTAATTATACAAAAGTATTAGAACAGAAAATGGTTACTTTAAAACCTGTGTTGCAAAAAGAAATAAAATATATTTCATTAGAAAAATGTGATATAAATATTTTTAGTATATCATTTAAAAGCTGCTATTTAGCGATAGATTGATTTTAAAATTCATTTTAAGTTTTCCATTGTCTTAAAAATTTATAGATATTGGCATGGGATTTTAAGAATTACATTTAAATGTTTAGAATGATGTAATTTTAATTTGTTTAAATCTAAAGAAACAAGTGAAAAAGCTTCTGTTTTATTTGCTCTGAGTTGTTACATTAAATTATGTATTTCTCCTTATTGGTGTTCAGCCTTTGTTTGCTTGTTTGTGTTATGTTCTTTTTATGCTTTTTGGATGCACTTGACAACAGTCTGCTATTTTATTTGCTTATTTTTTGAATTATGGTTTGGAAAGTACACAAAGCAATATAATATACTTTTATATACTACAGCAAACCTATATTTCTGTATGTATTCAGTTTTTGGAACTTTTCATATATAACGTTTCTAGCCTCTTTCTTGAATGATACTCAGTATGAAAATGGATCATCATAGGTTATTTCAGTTGTTTTACTTGAAAACATATTTTGTAATAAGACTGCATGTCAAATACAGAACAACTTCAGTTCTGAGGCATGTTTTGTTGGGTTCAATGTTCCATACATTCCCTTGGCAATAACAGTGTACACAGTTGTTATGGTGATTATTAATTATTTTTAAAATAGTGTTAAAAGCGTTTTTATAAGCTGTGCTAAAATAATGCTCTTTTTGAGAACCATATGCATCCTGCCAAAAAAAAAACTTAATGTCAATGTAAGCTGTAATACTTAAAAATGTGGAATATGATCAACTTTTATTTGGCACCTTTTCTATCAGATCAAAAAATGAGTTGTTGCATAGTTAAAGAGGCATAACAGAAGAGTAATGTAAAACAAATCAATCATCATTCCGTTCTATAATACATAGATATAGAGATAGATATACATAATTTAGGTACAAAGATACATGCACTCATACATAGTGTATTTTGTACAAAATATGAATACTGTGAAGAAATTATAAACTTTCACTCAGTTAATATCAGCAAAACAATGGAATTGTTGGTGTTGTGTATGCCATTACTTGCTCAGACATTGTTTCCCAACATAAATAAATAAATAAATAAATAAATAAATAAATAAATAAATAAATAACATTTATTGTAGAATGTAACTGAGCTATAATAGGATGCTTATTGTACTGTTAGCCAAATCTTAGCTTCATGAATCATAGTAAACCCCTCTAAGATGGTAACTACAGAAAGGAAAGAGCTACAGTTTAGTATCTTATCTGACAATGACAGTCGAGCATACAGCATGTTACTCAGACGACTAGTTATAAATACAGAAATAAAAACCAAAGAGTAATGGAATTTTAAAAACAACAAATGTTTAAATCATTCTACAAATTACTGAAATTATCTACCTTAAATTAAGTAGATTTTGAATTTTATTATGGGTAAGAGAAAGTCTAGGCAGAAATCAGGATTCACATCCAAAATGCCTGAAGTCCTCAACACTTTGTTTCCAGCAAGAACAACATGCAAACAATCTTCCTTATGGGAATCAACCAGTTGTGGTGGTCCTCACTCATACTGGTAAATTCCATCAACCTGTAATGATGGCACCATTGCCAGTTCTATGAATCTATCATGGCTCCTCATTTGGAAACATCATTTGGCATGAATACCAGCAGGCACTAAGGACAGCCGCTATGTACAGCAAACAGGTAGCTTATAGTTATACCACTTCATAAGCTCTCTTCCTGCACTATGTGTACCCACTTATTACAGGTGGATGAATTTTCAGACTGGGAGCTAGGGCATGGATTAGTTTAGTTTAGCACATTTCACTGCTGAGCTCACAGTTCCCTGAACAGCCTCATACTAACATTTCCTAACAACACTGGAACAATTGCTCAAAATTATGGAGTGTGGTACAGCATCTAGAATATTCTTCTTTTTTATCATAACACCAATGAGCTCCAGCAGACCTACCTTGCTGACCCTTGGAGGAATTTGAAGTCTCTTATGCCTCTTATGAAGCAGTATTTTGGGTACCTGCTACGTCCAGGGTAGTAGCATTCAAATGGACTATATATCTACTTGGTACTTGGAAGGTTGACATTTCCTGCTTGATAATGTGGTGCAATGTATCAATAAACGGACACTTTACAGGCCACTCCATGATAGAATTATCACATACTGATGCTAGAGTAATGTCCGAATCACAAAATGTATACATCTCCTGATATATTGGCAGATTTGGAGATCCTGTATAGATGAAGAAGTGAAACAGTTGGCATTAGGAAGTACCACATTTCTCCTCTTCTTCATGTATTTGCACTCTCAGAACTAGTAAGTACAAGTTTCAGAGAATGTTGTGGGCCCTACAAAATACACTTATATGGACTTTTTTTCTTTTTTTTTTTCTTTTTCATTTAATCAGTATGGCTTCTTAATAAGGAGAGGTTTTGGTCTGTACAGATTCACTATTCACATCACTAACTCCTCTGGTTTTTGCTGTTGTGACTCACTTGCTTATATAAACTTCCTCTGAGGTCACCACATCACCACATCCATGAGGAAAGAGATTGTATCTTGACAAAGTAGAATCTCGATGAGCTCGGTATACAGTGATAACATGGTTTCCCATATTTTCTTGGTGGCTAAAATGTAATAGTATGAAAATCACTTAAACAGTGGTATCAAAGCTATAAGCTCATTGGGTGCCTAAAATTAACAGGATGATAGAGGAATGCAAAGGCCATTAGCTCATTCACCCACATTTGGTATTCAGGTACCTGATGTATCAGAATATGTGCCCAAACTGCTGCAGTGGTCTTAAGTTTTTTTGTCACAAATGAAAGATACAAAAATGTACCTTGGGATTACCAAAGTGGTATTTCAGAAAGCTGATGACAGGAGCCTCAAAATCTATTAGGCGGTACTCAAACTAATAATTAATGATCAGTTCCTCTACAATAGTCAGGAATTTGTCATAAAAGGACATATTAATAAATTGAATTTTCAGTGTCTTAAGAATGTCCACTGTTGGGTCATAGCAACTAATCTCCTTGTTTTGCCATTTATGCATGGTTTATATGCATACACAAAAAGGTCAGCGACAGATAATTTTCATTCAGCATTTGCTACTCTCCAGATCTTTCAAAGGCAATTGTGCTTTTACGTGGTACATGCTTTTGTGATTGTTTGCTTGTTTTCCTGTTTGTTTTACACAGGGTGGAAGCTCTGTCTCTCAAAGACAGATTGTGCAGGGTGATGGTGTTGAGTGCTGGGCTGTCAGCTTTCATCCACACATCTACTTTCATCTGTTCATTTTGATAAACTGCTGCAGAGGTCTTTACACAGGAGGTGAAGAAAACTCCAGCTAGTACTTTTAGAGCAGAGTTGATAATACAACAGTGCAGGATTGGCACTGTTGTGGGCCGTACTCTAGAGATGAAGAAAGAAAGAAAGAAAGAAAAAGAAGGAAAGACAGATGTGCACTTCTGTTTTTTTTTTTTATTTTTTTTTTTGCAGTTCCTCTCCATCTTTTAATGGGAAGATGACTGCCTGCCCTTGCTGACTTGCTTTTCTCCATTCAGCACCATTACTGGTTTCACCTCTTTGCCAGTGCAGCACTTGTAGTCCTTATGGATTACCCAGGCTGTGGGGGTCTGAAAATGTTGCCAGTTGGTACTCTGTCAGCTCATCCATTATTATGTAGAGGCTTTTTTCTGCTGTATTAACATCCATTCACTCCTCTTCATATATGCTGCACAATCATAATATTTTGGTGGCTGTATCATGTGAGTGGAGCACGCTGTTATTTATGTGTGATCAGAGTGAACACACGTATGTTCTGGAGTTGGAATCACAGATTCCTGCCTCCACCTGTGTTCTTTTTCTCAGCTTTCTGTCAACACAATATCCTGATAGTATGCTACTGTGCAGCTGTGGTTAGAGATCTCTATTTATTCCAATCATAATTCCAGTTTCCATAAAGAATCTCAGTATAAAGCAGAGGCAATGTGTCTTTTTCACGATACAAATGTTCAATATCCCTGCATCAAACATGCCACTGACTTCAAATGATGCAAGCTTCTTGGAGTCAAAGTGTTATACCCGGAGTTCTGGCATGCATTGTTGTTAATGACTCATAATCCAAGTTTAACAACTTTCACTACAAACAAGGAAGACATAACTGTCTGTTTCTGAACTACATGTCTCTCAAACCACCGTGAGTCTGCACATAACAGTGCAATGAATACTTTATAGCAGTCAGCAAAGGTTATCAAAAATTGCAATGGTTTCACTATTTCTTTCTTCAATCCAGTGAACTATGAAACTCAGCGCTCTCCATCTGGGAATTTAATAACACTTAAAACGCAGTTTAACATGCCCTGCATACCTACAATGATCAATACTTAATAAAAATGATAAAATATTATGTTTTGGTAAAATTATATAAATGATATAAAATTAATTCATCTACAAACCATAAACACACATTGTCTGTAGTTCAAAAATGACAGGGACATTCATGTCCATGTTTTAATACGGACAATCAGGATGCAGGTCATTACAAGCATAAGCGCTAAGTCATATTCAAAAATTCCCCTAAACCTCAATGTGGGAAACACAAAGGAAGAATATGAATGTGACCATCCAGTTATCTAGGCATACAAAATGATGAAGGTGCTACTCTACAACACTCACTAGACTTTTGTTTCAGGAATACGGGATATGTTTGCACAGTATCATGCCAGTATGTCTGATTTATCTTTTGATGATCGTTTGGTTCACTTAACTGAGTATTTGAGGAAATATTTGTTCTGTAAAAGAAGAGGTCAAAGAAAATCAGATCTTTCATGACTCACGGGCTAGATACAAACCTGCCACACAAGAGTCCATAAGAAACTGACTACAGAGAGAAGCCTGCCTGTCTAGTTTTTGGTTGCAAAATTTTCCATTCAAAATGGATGTTTTTTTTAGTTAGTGCTGCAGACTGATTTATCATCAAAACAGGTACCAGGTTATGTTACAAGCTATATCTCACAGACTGATTTATCATCAAAACAGGTACCAGGTTATGTTACAAGCTATATCTCAAGCAGAGCCACAAAAGTCTCAAGCAATGATAGCAGGACAGATATAGAAAACAATATAGCCGAACTGCAGTTATAATTTTTGGCCAAATAATATACCTGAAGATTATCTGTATATGAGACCAGTGACCAGAATTCAGGAATGGACTCAGGCCTGATGGAGCTGGCTAAGGGGAGATAGGATGGAGTGTTTGATAGCCAGCTCTCCTATCTCAGGATGAAGAGCTTGGGGAAAGCAGTGCCTGTGTGATTCCTTTTGCCGACTAATAGCCTTGCATTTTGTCTCAGGAGGAGTCCTCTCTGACCCCCTGAACTCTTTACATTAGCCATTCACGCATCTAGGGACCTTGTGGCCATATGTCTGATGACTCCTAGCTCTGTTCTTACAACTCCTGATTCAAACTCTCATTCTCTAGCATGCAAAATTTGCAGTTTCCACATTAAAACTAAAAAGTGGAACTATAGCAATACATTTCTCCAAAAAGTAGAAAAAATAGTGGAAACTAGATAATTAATCATCCAACAGAGGTCATAACTGAAAATCTTAGATGTGCTATTTTGTCAACATGATAGAAGTTTCAAGATTCATTTTCTTTAATATATACTTTTGGCAAATATGTCTTTTATTGTCACCTAACAATTTATTTAAATTTCAGGAAATTAGCTAAAAATGGCCTGTAAGGGCAGTTAGCCTAATACTTACCTATGCACCAATCAGAAAAAAAATAACAAAATGCAACAAAATATTTTTAGGGGCAGTTTAAGTTTAAAACAAAGATATGTTTACTTATACACTGGCCCATTTAGGTGATTTGTGTAGCCTAGATCTGCACATAGCTTGAAGGTTCATTAGGATCTTGATAACCTGCACTCCTTCAAAACCTCTTTTAAAGAATAATTCAACGAAGCTTGGATTTGTTCCTTTATGACTTCAGGTTGAGGTAGTCTTATACCTTTTTCTACCTCTACTCTATCCCCACTACTAATTTACTCTACCCTCCCTTCCTCTATACATATTTCCCCTGAGGTTACACTCATACCGTTTCCACATCTATTCCTACTAACCCCTCTATCAACACCTACCCTTCTCTACTCATATTATCCTATGCCTTCACCAGCATAATCTGTTACCATATTTCATAACCTCCAGAAGATTAATAATCATTATGATAATAATCTATTATGTAAATAATGCTGAATCTTCCCATTATCAGTCTTTCCATATAATTTATACTTGAACACTATGACTTTGTTATGTCTGCTGAGTTTTTATTCTGACAATAACAAGAAAGGAACCATGCAGGATATCCGACCACCAGGGAACATTATTGAAACAAAAATGCACAGTAGCAATCCTGATCTTCTAATGAAGTTTTAATTCATAGACAAAAATGCTCAGGATTGCTAATGTGTGTTTTTTGTTTCAATAAAGTTCCCTGGTAGTTGAAGACTCTGTGTGGATCCTTTTGTATTATTGTTTTTGGTTATTTAGTGTATTTTTATTCTGACAAAGCAATGCACAGTTTTTTTTTTTATTTTGTGCTTGAATGTTATGACTTTATTATGTCTGTTAAGTTCCCATACTGACAAACTAATGTGTTTTCATGTTTGCACTTGAATGTTATGACTTTGTTATGTCGTTCATGTTTTTAATTCTGTTAACCATATGCATCTGGAGCTTTTCTCCCTGGTCCTCAACTGAAAATGGGTACCTGATGACCCAGCTGTACTGTCACGGTAAAGAAATGCCAAATAAATAAATACATTTTGGGAGTCATATCCATACCTGCATAAATTAACTGAATTATGGTTTCATCCTAAACTTTTGTTTATTTAATTTTTGTACAAAGCCCATACAGAAAACAAATATAAGTGTAATAGCCTGTTAAGGACCTAGGTAAGGTTTACAACGTTCTATTGAAATGAAAAAGTACTGCTCTGAATCTGAAGGAGCCATTTCCTTGAATCCATAAAAAAAATCTCTACATATCAGTTTGCATCCATATTTTATTTATTAGTTTATTTAGTTAGCCATTGCATTTGTCTACCTGAACTTTCCAAATGGATAGACAAGCTGACCCTTTTCAGCAGAGCCTCAGGCAGAAAAGCTCTACAGTAACACAAACAGTAAAACAATAGATAATACATTTTAGATAATAAACATAACACATTTTAGGTTAATAGAAGTTAGTCTCAGTTTGAAAAAGATGTTTTATACATCATATGGAAATAGCACACCATAGAATAAAAATGTCATACATCGTTACATTTGAGGACAAGAAATGAAAGTAGATTATTTATAACTGACAGAAAATGTAATTTGTTACAAGGCTTTGTGGCAGAAATGTTTGTGGTAAATTTTGAGGCTGACAATAAGTGTGGGAAGTTCTTTGAAATGCAAAGAGCAGTAGACTAGATTGTGGTTATATTAGGAGGTCTTTGAAAGTCATTCAGTGAGTAGAGAGGCTATATCTAGAGTAGATAGGCCCAGGAAAGAGACCAAGAGATTGGCAGCAAATAAGGTTGTCAGATCAAAAAGTTTATATCTCATTTATTCACTAACTCCTTTACTCCCTCTAGTTATCTCCAGCTTACACAAATCATTCATTAAGAATATATTTTCAGATACTAGAGGAGGGGATTCACTGTTCCATTTTTTATAATATATATTCTGATAATAATTGCAACTGTTTACACCAGTAGCACCCGAGCTTTAGAACAGGGGCAATGATCAAAACATGAAATTAATATCAGCGGGAGTTCTAAGTTCAACTTTCCTGGCGACAGTTGCTCTAGTAAATAATGAACCTCATTAGAGCACCTTTTGAACTTAGAGCAACTATCAAAAATGTGTTTTCAATCCCCAGGTGATTCCTTTGAACCTGCAGCAGCTAAGAACTGATGAGGGAAAAATTCTTTAATTTTAGATGCTGTATAAAAAAATATTTGTGTAGACATCTGTAAAATCTGTATTATCAAGGAATCATAGCATACATCCAACATAAAATGTCCTGCTTCAGATAGTTGTGGTACTGATAGCCCAAGGTCCCTCTCCCAGTAACCAGAATTCAGGAATGGACTCAGGCCTGATGGAGCTGGCTAAGGGGAGATAGGATGGAGTGTTTGATAGCCAGCTCTCCTATCTCAGCATGAAGAGCTTGGGGAAAGCAGTGCCTGTGTGATTCCTTTTGCCGACTAACAGCCTTGCATTTTGTCTCAGGAGGAGTCCTCTCTGACCCCCTGAACTCTTTACATTAGCCATTCACGCATCTAGGGACCTTGTGGCCATATGTCTGATGACTCCTAGCTCTGTTCTTACAACTCCTGATTCAAACTCTCATTCTCTAGCATGCAAAATTTGCAGTTTCCACATTAAAACTAAAAAGTGGAACTATAGCAATACATTTCTCCAAAAAGTAGAAAAAATAGTGGAAACTAGATAATTAATCATCCAACAGAGGTCATAACTGAAAATTTTAGATGTGCTATTTTGTCAACATGATAGAAATTTCAAGATTCATTTTCTTTAATATATACTTTTGGCAAATATGTATTTTATTGTCACCCAACAATTTATTTAAATTTCAGGAAATTAGCTAAAAATGGCCTGTAAGGGCAGTTAGCCTAATACTTACCTATGCACCAATCAGAAAAAAAATAACAAAATGCAACAAAATATTTTTAGGGGCAGTTTAAGTTTAAAACAAAGATATGTTTACTTATACACTGGCCCATTTAGGTGATTTGTGTAGCCTAGATCTGCACATAGCTTGAAGGTTCATTAGGATCTTGATAACCTGCACTCCTTCAAAACCTCTTTTAAAGAATAATTCAACGAAGCTTGGATTTGTTCCTTTATGACTTCAGGTTGAGGTAGTCTTATACCTTTTTCTACCTCTACTCTATCCTCACTACTAATTTACCCTACCCTCCCTTCCTCTATACATATTTCCCCTGAGGTTACACTCATACCATTTCCACATCTATTCCTACTAACCCCTCTATCAACACCTACCCTTCTCTACTCATATTATCCTATGCCTTCACCAGCATAATCTGTTACCATATTTCATAACCTCTAGAAGATTAATAATCATTATGATAATAATCTATTATGTAAATAATGCTGAATCTTCCCATTATCAGTCTTTCCATATAATTTATACTTGAACACTATGACTTTGTTATGTCTGCTGAGTTTTTATTCTGACAATAACAAGAAAGGAACCATGCAGGATCTCCGACCACCAGGGAACTTTATTGAAACAAAAACGCACAGTAGCAATCCTGATCTTCTAATGAAGTTTTAATTCACAGACAAAAATGCTCAGGATTGCTAATGTCTGTTTTTTGTTTCAATAAAGTTCCCTGGTAGTTGAAGACTCTGCGTGGATCCTTTTGTATTATTGTTTTTGGTTATTTAGTGTATTTTTATTCTGACAAAGTAATGCACAGTTTTTTTTTTTATTTTGTGCTTGAATGTTATGACTTTATTATGTCTGTTAAGTTCCCATACTGACAAACTAATGTGTTTTCATGTTTGCACTTGAATGTTATGACTTTGTTATGTCGTTCATGTTTTTAATTCTGTTAACCATATGCATCTGGAGCTTTTCTCCCTGGTCCTCAACTGAAAATGGGTACCTGATGACCCAGCTGTACTGTCACGGTAAAGAAATGCCAAATAAATAAATACATTTTGGGAGTCATATCCATACCTGCATAAATTAACTGAATTATGGTTTCATCCTAAACTTTTTGTTTATTTAATTTTTGTACAAAGCCCATACAGAAAACAAATATAAGTGTAATAGCCTGTTAAGGACCTAGGTAAGGTTTACAACGTTCTATTGAAATGAAAAAGTACTGCTCTGAATCTGAAGGAGCCATTTCCTTGAATCCATAAAAAAAAATCTCTACATATCAGTTTGCATCCATATTTTATTTATTAGTTTATTTAGTTAGCCATTGCATTTGTCTACCTGAACTTTCCAAATGGATAGACAAGCTGACCCTTTTCAGCAGAGCCTCAGGCAGAAAAGCTCCACAGTAACACAAACAGTAAAACAATAGATAATACATTTTAGATAATAAACATAACACATTTTAGGTTAATAGAAGTTAGTCTCAGTTTGAAAAAGATGCTTTATACATCATATGGAAATAGCACACCATAGAATAAAAATGTCATACATCATTACATTTGAGGACAAGAAATGAAATTAGATTATTTATAACTGACAGAAAATGTAGTTTGTTACAAGGCTTTGTGGCAGAAATTTTTGTGGTAAATTTTGAGGCTGACAATAAGTATGGGAAGTTCTTTGAAATGCAAAGAGCAGTAGACTAGATTGTGGTTATATTAGGAGGTCTTTGAAAGCCATTCAGTGAGTAGAGAGGCTATATCTAGAGTAGATAGGCCCAGGAAAGAGACCAAGAGATTGGCAGCAAATAAGGTTGTCAGATCAAAAAGTTTATATCTCATTTATTCACTAACTCCTTTACTCCCTCTAGTTATCTCCAGCTTACACAAATCATTCATTAAGAATATATTTTCAGATACTAGAGGAGGGGATTCACTGTTCCATTTTTTATAATATATATTCTGATAATAATTGCAACTGTTTACACCAGTAGCACCCGAGCCTTAGAACAGGGGCAATGATCAAAACATGAAATTAATATCAGCGGGAGTTCTAAGTTCAACTTTCCTGGCGACAGTTGCTCTAGTAAATAATGAACCTCATTAGAGCACCTTTTGAACTTAGAGCAACTATCAAAAATGTGTTTTCAATCCCCAGGTGATTCCTTTGAACCTGCAGCAGCTAAGAACTGATGAGGGAAAAATTCTTTAATTTTAGATGCTGTATAAAAAAATATTTGTGTAGACATCTGTAAAATCTGTATTATCAAGGAATCATAGCATACATCCAACATAAAAATGTCCTGCTTCAGATAGTTGTGGTACTGATAGCCCAAGGTCCCTCTCCCATTCTTTTCTAAGTGGGACCATGGTCCCCAGCTGTTCCTTTATTAACAATTTGTGATACATATATTGCTAGGGTTAGGACCCATGGCTTCCAGATTAAGTTTACTAAATTGGGTCTATGTCCACTATTTATTGTGCATGTCTTTAAAAGACCTATTTGCTGTTTCATACAACTTGTGGTGTTTCTCTAAAACATTTTGGCAAGTCTTCTTTTATGCACAATAGTTTTGTCACCAAAAGTTAAAAATAACATAAAGCCTTGATGGCTGTTGCTATTATGATGAGTTTAATATGTCTTTATTTCCTTTCTTATACAGTTTAATGGAATCCAACCAGAAATCATAAAGCAGAATAAAAAATGATGTTCTACTACTGCAGATTGACCCATTGTGAACCTTTTGCATCCATAATGATATTACCTTTACTGTAACTCTAGCTGCACTCCTGTTTGACTGCTACATGTTGTTATATTTTATAGAATTATGACTTTGGAAGATACCTGTCTATTGACAAATGACTGTCTAATACCACCCAGTGCTACTACTTTACCAGACTTTATGATGAGTATAACAATGGTTACATAGGCACGGAATGTGAAATAAACAGCAAAACAAAACACAGGGCAGTACTGTAAACTTTAATTCAAGTGATTTGCACAACTGCTAACATACCTTTTTAAATGTGTGCAGCTTAGAGTAGTACCATTTTACAAAGCATTGTTTTGTCTTCATAAAACAAATTTGCAAAGTTCAGAGGTTAGATAAGCTTTTGTAATGAACAATCTAGTATCTATTTTGAAAAAGAAAAAGAAACCCTTCAGTACTAGTAGGATGTACAGTTATGTTAGTATTTCAGTTTCCTTCTGACTGCTATTGAGTATTCGGCTTAGCATGACAAATTAGGATGAAATACCTTACAGTAAAATGAAAAATTCACCACATGTATTTTTATTGAATGATAAATTGCTGTTCGAGATATTTTGTAATGTTGCCAAACAACACATAAATTGCATATGTCTCTTCTGTCGGTTGAGATATATCTTTACATCTGTGTATGTGAAAGTTGTAGAATGTGAGTTTCTAAATGTCATTCTTTTGTATCAGAAATTGCTTTACAGAAAGTAGAGATGTCCTTTGGAGGGGGGACAGCAAAGACAAAGAAACAAACAGACAAAAAGACACACAGACAAATGCACACAGTGAAATGCACACAAACACACACACATACACGCACACACACACACACACACACACACACACACACACACACACACACACACATGCACACGCACGCACACATACACACACACATATGCACATAAATAGGCAAGCATAGAAATACAAAGTAATACACTTTATGGCCCATAAGCAAAACTCTGTTGTTTGATTTAGGGATGCAGAGATACATGCAGGAAAGAATTGCATTATGTGAAACTGTTGGCATGAATACGGACTACCTGGGCATAATGCAAGCATTTTGTGGATACAAAACATTAATTCCGTCAGCCAATCTTTCTCAGATTTAAAGTCATGGGAGAAGAATATATATATACACAGACAGGCAGGCAGAAAGCCAGGCAGACAGAGAAAGGCAGGCATACATAAACACACCTTCTCCAACATATGGTGACAATTTGGTGCATCAACAATTTACTTATATCAGACTGTTGGAGTGTATGAGGAAGCTGGGACATTTTTTTAAAGCCTACATGGAAATGAGGAGGGCGTGCACACTCTGCATAAATCAACAGAGCAAGGAAATGAACTTGAGAACTAAGTGCTGTGAGGCTGTAACATTAGTTGCAGCCACAGTGTAATGCCATTTATAAGAAACAGTGACAGAGAAATGTGCATTTTACCAAAGATGTCATTTCATTGACAGATAAGATACATTCACCTAAGCCCTAATTCTTCTAAACCCATTTTACAACCAGAAAACAAATCACATTTCAAGACGTCCAGAAAACACAACTGCTATCTCACTGGTCAAATAATTTCACTGTTTCCCACCCTTTTCCTTCTACGTGACTTTTTCTGATTTTACTTTTCATTGTGATTCTTTCAGTGTGTCATCTCTGATATCCACTCTTTATATAACGCATGTATATATTGTGTTTTGTCAGTCACTCTGTATATGACATCATTTATATATTGATTTTATACCCTGAAGTTGACTACAGTATTCACTTTGTGTATAATGGGTATATTTTTTACTTTCTGTTTAAGCTAGGATTCCTTTACCATGTCCTCGGTGATGTGTTAGTGCTGAATAAGACTACAAGCATTGTCTTCACCAACCAACCACGAGCTGCATGCCAGTCTTGCCTAAGAGACTTAGAGGTATCACTCAAACAGCAGATCCTTGCAGTTCCGTTACTGCCCGTAACTTGATGTATGTTTCATTGTTGCTGCGACTTTTTGCTACCTATAATTGGCTTTACTTGCACATCTCTGGGACATGCTCATACTCCTTACTGCTCTTTATTTTCTTAACCCCTTACATATGCTGTACTCTTATATTTCTATATCCTCTTGCATAATCTATAATAACCCCACTTTAGTTTTAAAAGTCTGCTTTCATCTTTTCTAAACTTAAACTTTGCTTTTACTTTTACTACTGTTATTTTTACCTCAGTTCCTACCTCAGTTCCTAACATTCAATGTATATTTGCTCAGTGATTCCCTTTCCTTATCTTACCACCCACACATAGATGTACTATTCAATTTAATTAATTAGCCAGTCCATGCTAATTTGATTCTTGTAGTAAAATGAGCAGTTGCTACCGGGTTCAACCCATTCCATTCACACTTGTTTCGCTCAGGCTCACTTTGCTATCCTACCCTATCCCCAATTTCCGCCCACCCCCACTATCCATAATCTTATACATCTCAAACTCTTCCCACTAACCTTATTAACCAATTAAACATTCTTTTCCCTACACATCATCAGCCACCTCACTCGCACATACACTACATCTCTTTCATTACATATACTGTAATCGCTTCTTTCAACTTCTAACACTCACCTCCCTTCACACCACTATAATCTTTATTTACAATTAGATTACCAAAATCCTACACAAACAAATAATAAAATAATGCTATGTCTTTACTGCCATGTACATTTCTATTCATTATTTACCTTTGTCTTCCATTTCTTATCCTTTTATAATAAACATCCTGTCATACATCAACTGTTAACTTCAACATCACGTCTATAACATCAAACAGTTTCTCAAAGATATCTCCAAGTCTATTTCATACATTTACATTAGCTCCTGCAATGTAATTCAAAGCTCACAGAATCCCAATTTTACTTAATAAAACTCCCAGTTATATTGAAACAACTTCCCACACATTTACCATTCTTCTCCCTTTCTGGGGATGTTCACCCTAAATGAGGCCCTTCCCCTACCCCTGGTCCTTCTCCTACCCTTAGCCCTTTCCGTACTCCTGGTCTTTCTCCTACCCCAGGAAACATATCTTTAAGCAAGAATCTAAAATGCATTACCCTCAGTTTTAACAGCATCTGTAATAAAATCTTAGACTTCCATGCTTGAATGGCATTACTTACTTCATACTTCTTAACTGCTACAGAAACCTGGCTAATATCTAACATAAAAGACACTGAATTGCTACCCCCAGGGTATAATATAATCAGACTAGACAGACTGGACAAAAAAGCTGGCAGAATTGCATTATTTTACACTAGTCACTTTACAGTAACCATGTACTCAGGTCGCATCCACCAATTTGATAATGTAGAAATTCTCATTATCACCCTAAAAATAAATACTTCCAAAAACATATGTATTATTGTTATGTACATTCCTCCAGGACATAACATGACTATATGTGAAAATATTCTGTATTTGATCACAACAAAAACCTCTTATGAAACTATCATTCTTGGTGTTGTTAACATAAATTGGCTAACATCAATCAATGCTACTACTTCTATTAACTTCTATAACTTCACACAACTTATACTATCCCCTTCCCAATACAACAAAAATTACAACCAAGAAACCATACTGTATTTGATCCTAGTGTATGACCCAAGTAAATTTATACAAACTGGTACTCTCCCCAACCCACTGAGCAGCCACTACCCTCCTATACTATCAGACTATCTAAACATACTCCCAAAAACATCTATACAAGCAAATCAATCCATAACCTAAATAAATTTAATCTAAAATTATTTCTAACTATATTAAAATCTACTGACTGGACTATCCTAAAACTTATTCCTCTTGATAAAGCTGTAAATTACTTCAACACTACATTCTTAGGCAAGCTCAATAGCTTAGCTCCTATGCAGACTAAAAGAATTAAAATCAAGCATGCCCCATGGCTAACATACTCTACTAAGCAACTAATGTTATTTAGAAATAAACCATGGAATGAGTGGCTAAAAAATAAAACCAAAGGCAACTTACAAAATTACAGATGACTCCAAAAAAGAGTCAAAAAGCTAAGTATAAGCAATACAACTCAATTTTATACCTACCAGCAATCTAACAATACTCACAACCCCAAATAATTCTGGTCAGCAATCAATTCACTTTTTAAATCCAGGCACAAAACAAACATGTGAGAACCAAAGGATTTGGTGTCTCTAGCTATATTAGAGATAAATTCACTTCTGGACTAGTTAGACTAGACAACTCCATGGAGTTACTCCAAGTTCAGTTTACTGTGCATAAGACCCCCATTCAAGTCATAGCTAGTTAAATATCCCCCTTCATGGAGCATGATGCGTCCAAGGCCTACTTGACCAAACTGGAGTCAATCCAATATTGCCATACACTCTGGCCATGGGAGATTTTAATTACCCACCATCAACTGGGAAATCTACTATAGCCCTAACTCACTAGTGCAATAGTTACTTAACTTTGTTAACTCAAATGCCCTGAAACAAATTGTTCAACCCCCAACAATAGGAGCAAACATACAAGATCTGGTCTTCACTAACATGACAAACAGATGCACCATTGCAACTGTCGGACCATATTTAGTCAAATCTGACCTCAAATCAGTCACCTTTGAACTGGCACTAAAACCAGAACTCAAAAAAGGGTGAAGTCAGATGAAAAAACTTCAACAAAGTAAAGTAAAGTATACCCTCCTGGGGAAGGTATAGATGCCTTCTAAGCCCCACCCCCCAGCTGGAAGTGGTAACTACACCAAAGCTTACACTAAAGCCTTGTACAATCACTTGTATAAGTGTATAGACTTAGCTTTTCCAGACAGAATCAAAGCCACAGCCCCAAGTAAAAACAAGCTGCCTTGGTGGGCATCCAGCAACAACAAACTTTACAACAAATGCAAAAAGTTGCTGTCTAAGAAAACTAAGGTGAGGCCCCAACAATGGAAAAGAACCTTCCTCAGCCTCAACAAGCAAAGAATAAAACATGTCAAATCCTCTAAGGGTAACTTTGAGAAACATTTAGCAATCACAAGGATAACCATAAGGACTTTTACAGCTACATACATAGCCTAAAAGGTAGTACCCAAGCATGTGCCAAACTAGTGAGCAACATTATCACACACACACTGATCCTGCAGTGATAGCAAATCTGCTAGCAGATAGATTTGGTGGAAATTTCACTCTCTTATCCCTCCAAACTTATAACAAACCTTGTCCCCCACCCCACCCCCACCCTACATGTCTGAAGAGCAGGTCTTTAAAGCCTTATCTAAGACAAAAAACACATGGCATCCCAGGCTGTCTTCTAAGTAAACTAAAACTTGAACTAGCATAACCATTAAGTACCCTATTAAATCACTGCCAAACCACAGGCTTTGTTCCTGTTGAATGTTGAACAGCAACAGTTATCCCCCTCCACAATGGTGACTTAGCAACAGACCCAGGGAATTAGAGACCCATAAGTCTGACCAGCCACATCTGTAAAGCCATGGAATGTATCATTATGTACCTCTTAAATAAAGACATAGGTGACTCCAAACCCTGGAGCTGACCCAATTCGGCTTTGCCAAGGGTAGATCCTGGATGTTAAACCTGATGAATTACTTCAAAAATGTGATGAGTGCCATTGATAAGGGAAAATCTGTGCACACAGCATACCTCGACTTGGCAAAGGCCTTTGACACAATCTCACACTCAGGCCTTGCCAATAAACTTAGCAAACTTAATGTAAACCCATTTGTTGTAGATGGGTTGCCAGCTGACACACAAACTGGCCAAGCACTATCAAAGTGGGTGACTCCACATCAACTAGCAGACCTATCACCAGCAGGGCACCACAAGGGTCAGTGCTGGATCCCCTACTGTTTGGTATATACTTCTCAGAAGTTCAGGCCAAAACTAAGGGGCTGTGGCTGACCAAGTTTGCGGATGACTGCAATTATGAATACCCAAGTAATGTTAGTATACTTCAGGAGGGTCTTACGCACACCACCAACTGGTGTTTTAGTCATGGTCTCAGACTGAATCCAAAGAAATGCATCATCATTCCCTTTGGTAAAAACAATGTCCCTTCACACTATCAATTTAAAAACAATACCCTATGCTCCTATGAAGTGCTAAGAGATCTGGGATCACAAGTAGACCACGACCTTAACTTTGACCACCATGTGTCTACTGTAGTAAGGAAGGCTTTCTACATAGCACACTTGATTAGCAAAGGCATCGACTCTAGATCAAAGGATGTTATAACCCCTCTATACTCATCACTAATCAGGCCCATAATGGAGTATAATATCCCTTTCGGCATCTATCATTCAAAGTACCTGCAGCAATTGGAGACCAAAGAGGTTTCTAACTAACAAGATCAAGGGATGACAGCGTGTGCCTTATACAGACTGACTAAAGTCCCTGTTACTATACTCAGTATTATATACACTTCTTAGGGGAGACTTATGTCTGGTTTACAGAGCAGTCTCCGACCCAAACCTAATCAATTTGCTGCACATCTGTAAATCAAATGGGACTAGAGTTATCCATTCCAGGGACCTAACTATGGCATGTGTCTTGAACAGGATGTGCTGGAGGGACAGCTTTGTTTCCCAGCGACTACTGCATTTTTGGAATAGGCTGCCAATTCATGTAAAGCAGAGCACCTCGTTTACACTGTTCAAAAGGAACCTGGACGAGTGGATGGGGCACCATAAATTATTACTGGGGATATTACTCACAACCCTCCTGGACATGGGCAGTCATTACTAAATACAATCCTGGGTATTGACTACAGTATCTATGGTATTATACTGGGATGAAATGGCTAGGCTTGAAGTGACCGATAGCCTAGTAACTTCTTATGATCCTATGATCGTATGAACCTAGCACCTCCCAGATAAATCTCCATTTCAAATTGCCAACCTCTTTAACTTTCACTTTATTAACAATATATCTAGCCTAGTGTTAAACAATACATATATATTACCTTCACAAAACCAAACTTTTTGACATCAACACATGTTTACTAACTACCATTTCTACTGATGTCATTTAATCCTCTACTGTTACTACTCATACCTTTATACTTCACCCGGCCCCTATCAACCTTATAAAAAACTTGTACTTAAACTCAGACCTTGTACTAACTTTCTGCTGAATACCTCAGGCTTATTGTTGAGGCCATAGCTTACCCAGTCGGTATTGTTATAAACAGATCAGTCACAGAATTGTATGTCCCAAATATCTTGAAAAAGTCCTTTATTATCCCACTACCAAAAGGAGGTATTTCTTCACATATATCTAACTATCTCACCATTGCTATTGTATCACCTTTGTCTAAATTACTGGAAAAATGTATCCGTACACAGCTCATTAAGTATCATCTCCATAACAAACTACTTTCCCCTGCCCAGCATGGTTTCAGACCTATTCATAGTCCTGCTACCACCCTCTTATCCTTCATGGAGATTATAAATCATTCCAGAGATTCAAGCCAACTTGTATCTACAGTATTTTTAGATCTATCTAAAGCATTTGATACTGTTTCACATACCAGCTATCTTCACTTGTTGTCACAGCCACTACCCTTGCTTGGTTTACAAGTTATCTCTCTGACAGACAACAGTCACTAAAGTGGCATGGCTCTCTTTCTTCCTTCCTACCAGTTGTCACAGAAGTACCCAAGCCTCCATCCTTGGGCTTCTTTTGTTTAACATCTTCACAGACAACCTACATTTATCTTCCTGCCAAGCCTCTTTAATCCAATATGCTGATGATTCAGCTATTATCTCCTCAGCTAATAACTTAGTTGACCTTCAACAAATTACCCAAGAAGCTTTCACATCCATTGAACTCTGGCTAAATAACTCTCAACTGCTACTTAATCCTAACAAAATGAAATTCCTACTCTTTTTCCCAACTTTCCCTAATAGGAAATAAAACAAGTTTCAAAATGAATTCCCTAAATAACACCCTAATTGAAGTAGTCCCACACACCAAGCTGCTAGGTGTAATTATTGATGAAAACCTAAAATTTGACCTCCACATTCAATATATATATATATATATATATATATATATATATATATATATATATATATATATATATATAAAATTGTAGTATTTATTTATTTTATTTGCAGTTTGTTTGCTAGGATAGTCCATTGGGTCACAAGGAGCCCATTTTCAATAGGGTCTTGGGGAGAAAACCTCCAGAAAAATACAAATACATAGTACACATTGCACATATACATTACAGATTATCTCATAGGAATACAAAGTAGATATGATAAGAAAAGGTTAATAATGATAGAATACATCAGTATAGTTCATTAAACAGTAATAAAAAACACTTTTTTTTACAAAAGTAGCAGTATAGGGTAACTGTTAAGTAGTTGGTCAAATATTTCAGTAGAGCTGTGGAACTATAGTAGGCAGTGATGGCGTATTTAGTTCTAGGAGAATAGGAAGTGGTATTAGAAGGATTAGGTAGATTGTGAGCATGAGCACTTCCATTGTGAAGTTAGGTGTGAGTGCAGCAAGATTTTAAACGAGGAGAGACTGCTGGTGATGCGGATAGGAGATGGTAGAGAATTCAAGAGACATGCAAGAGAGAAGGACATTAGGTGATTCCCAGCTAGACATGTGGGTTTGTGCAATTTAAATAGTTTTTGGGAATTAGATCTTAGAAGTCATTCTGGTTCATGGATTTCAAAGGTAGTGGCTAGGGAGGGACAAAGAGAGGGATTGTAAATGAGTTTGCATGCTCAGATGAGTTGGGTATAAGTGAGAAGGTTAGGTAGCTCAAGCCAGTTTAGTTGGTGAAGAGAATTACAATGGTGAGAAATGGCTCTGTGACCTTCCGCAAATTTTGATATCTTGTTATAGCAAGAGGAGAGTTTTGTTTTGAGGGAGGATTGCAGGTGGGTGAGGATAGATGCCCCATACAGGAGGAATGGCATGAGATAAGTATTGGCTAGTATGAGCCTAGTGGAAGGAGAGATATAACGATTATGGTGGTATAGCATACCAATTTTATTGTGGGTTTTTTTGATATTCACTTGTAAATGTTTGTGAAATTTTAGTTGCTCATCTATATGTACTCCTAGTAGTTTAGTGTCAGAGACTATTTCTAGGGGACCATTGTTTTTGCTGGTGATTATGAATGAGTGTTTATCTAGGGAGGGAGGATTTGGAGGCAGTGAATAACATAAGTTTAGTTTTGGTTGCATTAAGAGCCAGATGGTTGTCTATCATCCACTGCTCAGTAGAAGAGAAGGTGCTTTGGGTAACCTTATTTAGAGTGAGGGTAGAAGGGGAGAAGCAGATAATGGTAGAATCGTCGGCATATTGTATGAGGCTGGAGTTTGGAATGGCTTGGTTGAAGTTGTTAATGAATATATTGAATAGTAGAGGGCCTTAAATGGAACCTTGGGGGACACCTGTGGGAGTATTAAGGAAGGGTGAAGTGGCTTTATTCCATTTGACTGCTTGTTGTCTGGTTGTGAGGTAGCTGGAGAACCACTTGGTACAGAAAGGGGATAGGTTTATTTTGGAGAGTTTATTAAGAATTAGTTTGTGGGAAACAGTGTCAAATGCCTTGGAGAGGTCAAGGAGAAGTGTGGGCATGAAATGCCTGGAATCACGGGCTTTGTTAATTGTTTCAAGGAAGGAGAGGAGGGCAGTGGAGGTGCTATGACTGGGTCTAAATCCATGCTGTGCAAGGGTAAGAAGCTGGTTGTTGATGAGATTGGGTAAGAGTCATTGGTGGATACATTTTTCAAGAAGCTTAGAAATAAGGGATAAGATAGCCATAGGGTGGATGTTTCTAATTTCATTATTATTGCCTCCTTTATGTAGAGGAATAATAAAGGTTTTCTTCCAGGGCTGGTCCTGGCTTTCTGAGATAGACCAACTAATTATAATGCTGATAGGGAGAGCAATGGGTTCTGCGGCTACTTTTAGGAAGTAGGAACGAATTTCATCAGGGGTATTGGAACCAGGTTTTAATTTTAGGAGAAGTTTTTTATGGTGGATATAGAGATGGGACTGATAGAGAAGGGTGGAGGTTGGGGGCAAGGGTTGCTAGGGGAGGAAGAGATAGGTGCAGGCTGAGGAGTGGTCATAGAGGTGTTGGTGAAGGACAATGTTAGCTTGCTTATGGACTCTATGAAGAAAGAGGTAAATTGGGTGGCTAAGTCCATGTCAGAGTCATCTGGTTAGGGTAAGGGTTTTCTTTTTTCCTGGGTTGAGGAGAGATGAGATTCCTTTCCAAAATAGTTTGAGATTGGTGTTGTGGTTGGTTTGGAGAGTGGAGAAATAGGCTTTTCGGTCTGAGATAATACATTTTCTGACTTTATTTCATAGTGTTTTACATTCATTAAGGGTGATAGTGGTTTTATTTTTATGGTAACATGTCCAGGCTTTGTCACGGAGTTGCATTAGTAGCTAAGGTGTTTTTGTTTAACCAGGGTAGAGGGTTACTTTTTGTATATTTTGTTTTTAGAGGGGCAAAGGAGTTGAGCAGGTTTGTGAAAGTAGAGTTAAAGTAGGAGAGAGCAATATCTAGTCGAAGAGTCTTTAATGGGTTCCAGTTTGTGCTTTTTAGTGCATTTGAGAAGGTTTCAGAATTGAAGTTCTTTAGGCAGCGAGTGGAAATATAGTTGTGAGTTAGTTGTATGGAAGAAGGGAAATGGTAGGCAAAAGTGGGAAGTGGTGAGATAGTGGGTCTGGTAGAATACCACTGTCAGAGATACAGTGAGGATGGGATACTAGAATCCAGTCTATTGTGCTTCCAGTAATGGAGTTCTTGGAAGGCTTGGTAGTGGAATTGATTAGTTGTGTAAAGTTATATAAGTTAATATTGAGTGAGTTAGTGGGAGATTGGATTGTGGCCCAATTTATGTTCACGTCCCCCAGGATTATGGTTTTGTGAGTAATGTTGATGGAGACCCAGGAGCGAATATCTTCAAGGGATGAGCTATTGTCTCCTGGGGGGAATATATAGGGAGAGAACAAATATGAGTTTATGCTTGTTTAGGTGGAGATGGGCTGGTATCATTTCTGCCTTGCCAAATTTCGGAAAGAGTTTGGTCTAGGGGGTGACTAAGAGGGAAGCTGAGTAAAGGAGTGCTACTCCACCCCCCCCTTTTTTGTGTTCTGTCAATCCTTAACATGCGGTAGTTGGGAGGAGTTATTTCAGAATCTTTTATGTGGGGTTTAAGTTAGATTTCTGAGATGGAGAGAATATTGGGCTGGTTATGGTGAAGCCAAGCATGAAGGTTTGGAATTTTGTTACATAGGCTCTGAGCATTTAGAGCTGAAAAGTGGAGGGGTTTGCCTGTTGCTTGGGGGGTGGGGTTGGGGGGCTGGATTCAGTGTGGTAGAGGGGTCTGTGTTTGGGTGGATGTTCCCAGACAGAAGGATAGAGATAAGATAATGGATGAGGTATTTGGTTTGTTTGGGGTGTAGTATACAGATAGAAAGTTTGTTGACATTAGACTAGTGTAGTGGGAACAGTGTTTTTAGAGTTGGGTAGGAGTCTATAGGGGAAGAGAATGCTACTGTTGTGGGGGTAGAGACTGGGAGATATAAGGGTAACAGTAAATGAGTACTTTGTAGAGGATGGGATATTGGTGTGAAATGGGGGGAGTGGTTTGCATTAGCAGGTTGGGTGATATAGTTTAGGTAAGTTAAGGTAATTAGAAGTATTATTTGAGTAAGTTGAGATAGAGGCTTGAGGGTCATGATGTTGGTTTTAGGATAGTAGTAAGGGGTGAGTTAAGTTGGGAAGTTAGTTTATTTGATTAAGAGATTATGGTTTAGGTTAATTGTTTGGTAGTTTATCTGGATAAGTAGTGTTTGTCAGTAAACTCTGAAGGGTAGGCTTACTTTAATGGGTGAACTGTTGGAGGGGATTTTGGGGGTATGATGCATAGTTTGGATTGGATAGTGGAAGTTGTGAGAGTGGCTAGTAAAGTATATGTGTAGAGGTACTGGAGCTGGGTGGGATTTGGGGGCAGGGTAGGGGAGCAGAGTGAGCCTGCAGGGTGAACGGAGTGGGTAGAGCCAAGGGAAGGAAAAATCAAGGTCAAAGAACAACAAAAAAAAAACTATCAATGGAGTGGAAGGTAAGTTTAGAGGAAAGTATGCAAGGGGGTAAGGGACGTTCTAGCAGTTGTACAGGGAAAGGATGGTTCAGAGAGGTAAAGATGGCACCGCAGGAAGGAAGTGAAGGTTAAAGAGTCTGGGGAGGGGTTGAAAGAAATGAAAGTGAAAGAAACTGGGGAGGGGTTGTAGAGAGTGGAGATGGATGTCACAGTGGCCTATCTGATTGGAGCAGTACTGACAGGGCCAGGTCAGCAGTGTGAAACAGCACTGAAAATAATCAAAAAAGAAGTAACTGTGAAAATCAGAGCTGAAGAGGTAAAAACACAGCAAGCCAGAGATGGAAATGTTGCAGATATAAATTTAAAAACAGGAGACAAAGGGTACAGAAGATGTACTAGGGGTTAAATAGCACTCTAGAATGTGGCTGGCAACATTAAACCTACATATACTAGAATTATTGAGAGTTAAAATAACATTAAACTAAAAGCTATGGGTGCTATTGTTATTTAAAACAAAAAGGATTATGGTAGACCAACTACTTTTCCAGCAATTCACTTTTATCCACAAGATCTTACATCATCCAACAAATACTCCCATACTCTGTAACCTCTTCAATACCTATAAAAATCTTCCAACCCTAAGAACCACTACAAAGCTGCAAGTAGCCACCATAAAATCCAACAACAAATCCAAGGACTGTCTGTTCTTTAATGCTGTTGGTAATACTTGGAACAAACTTCCAAGTGAAATAACATCCCTTACACCCACCAATCTTTTCAAGACACAATTGAGAATCTCCATTAAAACCAGTGTCTCTGCCCTTGCTCCAATCCTGACTGATACTATTCTCCCCTTGTCTCAATGCTTCTCAACTAAAAACTATTTTTTTCTGATACTTTTCTCTCCTCTACTAGCTTTGTTGGAACAAATTTATTTTTACCTCCACACTGTGCTGTGTAAATTCATGTACAGAAAATGTTTTTTTCTTGTCATACAAATGTCTAATAACAAAATGTCTCCCTATGTGTAACCTTATAATTGCTGCTAAAACATATGCTAATCGGTTACATACTTATGTAATTGTATTTTTCACTTTTTTGACTCTATGTATGATATATTTTTTTAGGAGCTTTTCTCCTTGGGCCTCTACTGAAAATGGGCATATATCCAGTTCGACTAGCCCGGTCAACAAATGTAAAATAAATAAATAAATAAATAAACTGCTGGCGTTGTGCTCCCTCCTGGTGGCCAAAGTAAATTACTACAGCCAGAAAAACTAACCTGCGTGTATGCTCACCTGGCCTGTAGTAATACTTTAAATAATAAGGAGCAGTTCACTTTTTAAAAAGCAGATAGTCTTAAAAACGCATTCAAAGCGTGGATAAATTACAGTTGAAGGAACACCCACAGTTGAGCTAGAAAGCTGTGCTTTTTAATTTGTTTTTGGAGCAGCTTCAGGCGGGTAACTTAAGCAGATTTATAACTCTTTCACAAGGTATTTTGTTGGGCAAGTCTGTTGGACAGAGGATAACCACAGAGTGTTTAACCCATCGGGAGAAGCTGCAAGAGATAAGGGGGAAGACATAGAAAGGGTATACCGATAAATTAAGAAAAGACTCATGAGAGACCAGACCTAGAAAAAGCCTAGAGAATCAGAAGGACAAGTGAGGTATAATACAGACAAGAAATAACCAGTGTAGCAATGACAGTATTCCCAGTTGACTAAGTCCTGAAAGCAGAGCAGATACTACTTTTTAAACAACTAATGTAGCACTAAATGTAAATGCAGTAGTTTGTACAGAAATAGCAAATATTAGCAAACACAGTTAACTACGCCCTGTAAGCAGAGCAGAAAACATTCTTAAAAAAACTGTAGAGAAGCACTAGGAGAAAATGCATTAGTTTATACAGATAAAGCAACTTTTAAAAAACACGGTTAACTAAGCCCTGTAAGCAGAGCTGAAAACAATTCTTAAAAACTGTAATGTAGTACTAGGAGTAAATGCAGCAGCTTGTACAGATAAAGCAACTTTTAATAAGCACAGTTAGCTACATATATATATATATATATATATATATATATATATATATATATATATATATATATATACACACACACACACACACACACACACACACACACACACACACACACACACACACACACACACACACACACACACACACACCAGAAACTAGGTATGCTCTACTCTTACCTTTTCTTAAACAGTCTATTGGAATTACTCTTGCTAATACTTACTTGTTACCTTCCCCCTTGTATGGTGCCAACATCCTTGCTAAGCTCCAAATCTCTCTCATCAAAACTTGAAGCCTGCTACAACAAAGCAGCAAAATGTTATACAACCTCTACATATCCTACACAGTAGTGCACTGCACCTTCAGTCGCTGAAATGGCTGGAGCTACCACTACTCACCTTCCTACAACTCTTAACTGTAGCCTTCCTGTGTCCTGACTGAGTGCTCTTCAAACTTTCTGGAGATATACAGAGCTGAGTATATTTTACTGGCACTTCAGAGTTGTGTACTGTTAATTGTTGCTTGACTAAATTTATATCATTGCTGGCTGACTGACTTCAGAATTGTGCACTGCTATTTTTGCTTCACTGTATAGTTTTTCAGATCTCTGCTGAAGGTGTTTTCCCCCTTCCCCCTATTTCTCTGTGTCTTAAGTTGGTATAACTGGTTTTACATCCTGTGTGTTATCTATCTCAAGGATTACTTGCATAAATTTAGACCCTCTTAGTAACAGCCTGCATATCATTGCTGGAGCCTTCCTGTGTCCTGACAGAGTGCTCTTCAAACTATCTGGAGATATACAGAGCTGAGTATATTTTTCTTGCACTTCAGAGTTGTGTACTGTTAATTGTTGCTTGACTAATTTTATATCATTGCTGGCTGACTTCAGAGTTGTGCACTGTTATTTTTGCTTCACTGTATATTTTTTCAAATCTCTGCTGAAGGTGTTGGTTTTCCCATACCCACCCTCCCTATTCTTGTCTTGTTGTTTAAATCTGGAGGCTTTTGCAGTTGCCCGCCCCCACTGTAAATTTGATCTGGGACACTCCCCCCAGTACCATCTCTTTACCTCATTCTACCCAGTAGACTCCTTCTGCACTTGTTTTTAGTCATTTTTAATTTAATTGCATTTTTTTAAACTGTTTGGTCTAACATTGCTACACACTCAAGTGTGCTAGCTTGCACTACATTTGAATTGTTTTTACTGCTACTTTTCTGTATATATAAAAAAATATCTTTCCTGTAACTAGTGTAGTCCAGATTCATATTTGCTGTATTCAGGACTGTATGTAAGCTTCTGAGCCCCCCAAAACTTTCTGTGTTGGAGGGAAGCCTTCTAGCTTATCAGTGGGAGTGGTAAGCACTAGGTAACCTATCTACCACATAAGAAGTGGTTCAGGCCCAGAAATTGTAGTTATTGGCCGTCTGTGCAGTTTTTGTATCTCTCTCAACTTTCTGATTTAAAAGCCCGCATTTGCACTTGTTTCCCCCCTTTCCTGTAACTAGTTTAGTCCATATACAGATTCTTAGTTTTAGCACTTGAATTTGCTTATTTGTGATCAGCACTTGTTCAGAACTTGTAAGCACTAAATAACCTACTAATTACTACAGCACTCAACCTTCCTCATTACCTAGAGGAAAATAGTTTTGGTACTTACTTTCCTCACTTGCTTAGAGAAAAACAGCTCTTGTACTCACTTTCCTCACTTATCTAGAGGAAAATATTTTTTTATTCAGGCATGTCCAAGGGTCAGCTCCCAGTGTTCTCGCCTGTCTATCTGATGAATCTGGGCATCTTGGGGCAATGTAGAAATTGCCTCATGTACACAGGCAACCCTCTCCTCCTACCACCCAACACTACAACCTGTAAGAGATGCACTTATCTAGCCAAACTGGAGGTAAAGCTCTCTTCAATCAAGACTGAACTTGACAGTCAAGAGGAGAAGGTAAACACTTGCACCACACCACACTCATCACATAGTCTCACTAAATCTACACCACCAAAATCCACACATAGAAACACAAAAACATTCACGGAGGCTCTCAATAATAATCTGCTCAAGCAACAGAGACCTCCAAAGCAGAAATGCAAGCAACCTCCACCCCCCAACACAACCCAAATGACACATAGCCAGCAGACTCAGTGTGCCACTCAACCACAGCCAATAAGGCAAAGCAACGTACCCAACACACTAGTTATAGGTGACTCTATAGTCAGGCACACTGATGTCCCTCTCACCAGGCTAAACAAGGAGAAGGGTATTGTCAGCTGCCTGTTGGGTGCCAGGATCCGCCACATAACCCACGCACTCAGGTCACTCCACAACAAGTACAAATATGACTCTGGCATTGTACATGTTGGTGTGATTGATCTGAGATGTACCTCCCTGGACTACATGAAAAGAGACATGGAAAAGCTCTCCAATCTTGTAGCCCAGGCAGGTATGACCCTAGCCCTGAGTAGCATTGTCCTATCACACAGAATGATGCCGCAGTACAAGGACAAAATGATTGACTTCAACAATTGGCTAAGCTTCTGGTGCCATTCTAAAGGGATCCAGTATCTGTCTGCCTGGGATGACATGGTCGACAGACCATAATGCTTTGCCAGAGATGGCCTGCATCTGTCATCCCTGGGATTCCAGATACTGGCTAAGGTTCTTGCCACCCCTATAATGAGGGTGATGCTACTCAATGCTAGAAGTCTAAATCTCAAAATGCACTCACTCGAGGCACTCCTTAAAATGGAGAACATCGATATCTGTGCAGTGACTGAGACTTGGTTCAAGGCTCCAGATAGCACCCATGCACCCCTGCACTACCAGGCTATAACTCATACCACACTTTTCAGCCATGTAACCTGGACCGGAACACCAAAGGCAGAGGTGTGTCCATATTAATTAAGGATATCCACACCTCCAGGCTAGCTGTTCAGCATAATGCAGCTGAGGTTATCCAAGTGCAACTAACTCTGGGCAAAACTGCAATCCAAATTGTAGCTTGCTACAGATCACCCACCATGCCTCAGGATTCCCACTCCTCTTTTCTTGATGCACTGGAAAATATTAGGGTTCAACCAAACACGCTAATAATGGGAGATTTCAACTACCCCACCATTAACTGGGAAAACTACTCATGTACCAACTCCTTCACTCAACGCTTTCTGGAATTTATAAACTCTAATGCCCTGGATCAACTTATCCACACCCCCACCAGGGGCAACAATATCCTAGATCTAGTCATTACCAACATGAGTGACCGGTGTTCCACACCTGAAGTGAACGCCTCATTGGTCCGATCTGACCATAAGCTAATTACCCTCGATATCCACATCCTGCCGCCACCTCCCATTAAGGAAACCATTGTAAAAAATTTCTCCAAAGCCAACTTCATGCTTCTTAAGACAGAAGTGGTGATCTTCATGACACCCATGGAGATGGACAATTCAGTTACGACTACTGAATCCTACACAATTGCACTTTATAAGCGCTTACATGAGTGCATGGATCTTGCTATCCCAAACAGAACCAAGACGCTATCCTCCAAAAAAAGGAAGTCAATCTGGTTGTCCCCTGCCATAAACAAACTGTACAACAGAAGGAAAAAACTGTTGCAAAAGAGAGTAAAATCCCATGAGTGGAGGAGCTCCCTGGTCAGCCTCAGTAAGAAGCTGCGATCCCTGATAAAATCCTCTAAAGCTAGTTATGAAAACAAAATCGCCACTGATTCTAAAGACAACCACAAAGCATTCTATAGCTATGTCAAGAATCTCAATGGCAACACTCAGATCTGCTCTGAGTTACAGCATAATGGCACTAAATATACAGACCCAACTGATATTGCCAACATCCTGGCAGAGAGGTTCAGTGCTAACTTTACCCCCCTCTCACCCCCTAAAGAGCCCATCTCTATACCAGAAGAATGCAAAGTTCCTGTAATCACAGCTGCACAGGCAAAAAACACACTCTCTAAAACAAGAACACAGCATCCATGGGACCAGACAACATCCCAGGCTGCGTTCTACATGAACTACAGAACAAACTGGCACCCCACCTAAGTACCATGTTCAATCATAGCCTCACCTCAGGCTTTGTGCCTGCTGAATGCACAGTGACGGTTATCTCACTCCACAAGGGGGGACCCACCACGGACCCCAGGAACTACAGCCTCATTAGCCTGACGAGCCTGGTCTGCAAGGCCATGGAACGTATCATCATGGACTTATAAACAGAGACAATGGTAATCTCCAAACTCTGGACCCCACCCAGTTCAGGTTTCTAAAAGGCAGATCATGTCTCCTAAACCTGATAGACTTCTTTGAAGCAGTCACCAAAGCCGTAGACAAGGGTAAGGTGGTTCACACAGCCTATCTAGATCTTGCCAAGGCTTTCGACACCATCCCCCACTCTGGAATTATAGATAAACTCACTAAACTAGATATAAATCCCTGTGTCATAAGATGGGTTGCCAACCTGGCTCACTGACAGAACCCACACTGTGAAAGTAGCAGACTCCAAATCCGACTTCAGACCAGTAACAAGTGGAGTATTACAGGGTTCAGTCCTGGGTCCTCTCCTGTTTGGTATCTACTTCTCTGAAGTACAGGCTAACACAGAAGGTCTTTGGCTAATGAAGTTCGCAGATGACTGCAAACTAGGAGCCATAATCAAAACTCCTAATGATGTGGACATCCTACAAAAGGCCCTCACTGAGACAGATGCCTAGTGTCAAAGCCATGGCCTCAAGCTAATTGCCAAAAAGTTCATTGTCATCCCCTTTGGTAAAAACTCTGTACCCATGAACTACAACATAGGTGGTAGTATACTTAACACCGAAAGTGTGATAAGAGACCCTGAGACACAGGTGGACAGTAGTCTCTCCTTTGATAATCACATTGCCACAGTAGTCAGGAAATCCTTCATGTGGCACACCTCATCACAAAAGGTTTCTCATCCAGAAAAAAAGAGGTCATTGTTCCCCTCTACTCATCACTCATTAGACCCATTATAGAGTACAACGCCCCTTTTTGTATGTACCTCACAAGACATCTACAACAACTGGAAAGGCCACAGAAATACCTCACAAAGAGGATTACCGGCCTCAAACAGATGCCCTATGCAGACCGTTTAAAAAAAACTCCAGCTTTACTCCGTTGCATATCGCCTACTCAAAGGTGATCTCTGCCTAACATACAAAGCTATGTCAAACCCAGAGCTGTTGGACATGCTCCACTTAAAGAAATCCCAATCCCTCCAAGCTACATGGTCTAGGGACCTAAACTTTGTCACCACAATAAACAGAACATGCCGGAGGGATAGATTCCTGTCCCAGAGACTTCCCATACTCTGGAACAGACTTGCTATCTATATCAAACAAAGCTCCTCATTACCACTCTAGAAAAATCTTGATGATTGGATGGGAAATAGGAAATTCACCTCTGTGGCTCTGCTCGACAGTGGCACACAAAAATAATTTTCTTGGGTGGCAAAAGCCAGGGTACCTTTTTGCCTGGGCTTGTATAGGCCCCAGGGCCGATAGCCTACCTATGAACCAATGAACAACCCACAACAGTATCTATAAGTCCACTGCTTGGCCTGCTCTAACATCTGTTCTTTCTAGCTAACTTCTTTCTGTACACAAGCCCATTAAAACTGCTGGAAAATGCCTATACTCCTATTCCATTGCCACAGCTTGGAACAAACTTCCCTCAAGTATTAGAGCAAACAACAACTTTTTTCTCATTTAAAATACATTAAAAGAACACTAAAGCAAAGCATGGATCTGTTCCTGATAAAATACCACCTGACACTATAGCTCTTGTCTTAGTTCCTCTTTATTCTGCACTACATATAAATCTATGTTGACACTATAGCTCTTGTCTTAGTTCCTCTTTATTCTGCACTACATATAAATCTATGTCTCCTTCATCATATTCCCTTCATCTTCCTCTTATTCCATAGTTGTCCTTCTCTCTGCCTCCCCCCTTTCTTCACACTTACTTTACTTCTCTTATTCTTATTCTTCTCTCATCTCTCACCCACTTATTTCTAAGTCACCAACTTATTTCTAATTTGTTTTTCTCTAGCATTCACTTCTTTTCACATATAGTTTTTCTACACTATCATTAACTGCATTCTATTCTTCTATGACATCCCTAAACTATAAGCGTACTGCCTTATAGTCTATCCTTTTCTATATAATGTATTACATTTTTTAATATTTCCTATGTGTAATCTTAGTTAATCAACTTATTTTTTTTTTATTTTATACTTTCGTATTTGGCTGTAATAATTATTATATTTGCTCTTACACTATATGTGTATTCACATTTGGAGCTTTTCTCCCCAAGCCTCTGCTGAAAATGAGTTCCCTGGACCCAGTTATACTTTCCTGGTAACAAATGTCCAATAAATAAAATAAATAAATAAAATATTGCAGATTGTCATTCGCTGTGTATATAATGTCTTGTATCTTTTGTGTTTACCTGGACTGAGACTGAAGTGGGTCCAGTAGAATCATTGTTTTACCCATGTTAACATATTCAAAATAAATAAAATAAAAATTCTGTACATTATTACTCAACGTTAAAATAAAAACTGTCATGCTCCCCAGTGCAACCAGTGCAGTCTTCTACCAGAATGCCCTCAAATCTGAGTTACTTTATTGCAATTACTGTCCTTCACTAAGAACTAAGCTTCAAATGAAAGGCATTGCTGGATTATGGACCTCATGCGTCTGGAGCTGAAGATTTACGGGGCCTATTTAATTGGTTTGGCAGTAATAAAGGGTTTCAGACAACACTATGAATAGAAACAGCATGGTTCTATTTTAGACATATGGGTAAGGAGCAGGAGCTTCAAACTCCCCCTTATTAATCCAGCTCTGATCAGAAATACCCAAACTGCCTTAAAAACCAGTTGAATACATACCTACTGAGGCCTTGATTATCATTTGAAGCAATAAGAGATCCTTCCTAAAAACCACCTCAGTAGTGCTAAACAATTCACCAAATAATCTATTTATATTAGTACATTGGGATTGTTCCAAGACACAGTAAAATCACTCCTGGTAACGAAAGCAAATGTGTTAGTTTCATCAAGCTGGGCAAGTAAGCTCAGCAGTTATCTTAAACCAGTACAAACAGTATATACGAGTAGTCAACACTACAGTTTGAATTACTATTGTTTAAGATCTTGCTCTTTCTGTATAAATCTATGTTGAAATGAATGTTATATAATCCTTTTTGCATAATATAGTGACACTTATATGTAGAAAATAACAGTTGCCTATATGGGGCCACAATCTGCCAAGCTAAATGTGCATTCAAGTCATTACACGTCAAGTACCAGTTATTATTATTATTTATTTATTTATTTATTTATTTTTAAAAAAGTAAATGAAGCAGAGAAAGCCAGTTGCACTGTACATGCAGCATTTTTGAGCTGACCAAGGCCTTTGATACAATTCCATATGCATGTATTATTGACAGACTTGTAAATCTGAATACAAATAGTCACAAGTACCATTTCTAAAAGAAAAAAAAAAGTTAATAATGGTGCGTTACATGTCTCAGTTTTATTCTCTCCTCATTGGAATGTATTTCTTGGAGTTTCAGTCCATACTCCTAGCCTGCGGCTAACCAATTGCGCATACTACTGTTTACTGGGTATTTCTATTTTTCTCCTGACTCACAATTGATCCAAAATGGGTTATACCTTATCAACAACTGGTAAAAAGGCAATGGTCTCAAAGTACATGTGAAACAGATATAGGATAGTCCGTAGGTGAGTACTAGAAACAGATATAGGATAGTCCGTAGGTGAGTACTAGAAACAGATATAGGATAGTCCGTAGGTGAGTACTAGAAACAGATATAGGATAGTCCGTAGGTGAGTACTAGAAACAGATATAGGATAGTCCGTGGTGAGTACTAGAAACAGATATAGGATAGTCCGTGGGTGAGTACTAGAAACAGATATAGGATAGTCCGTAGGTGAGTACTAGAAACAGATATAGGATAGTCCGTAGGTGAGTACTAGAAACAGATATAGGATAGTCCGTAGGTGAGTACTAGAAACAGATATAGGATAGTCCGTAGGTGAGTACTAGAAACAGATATAGGATAGTCCGTAGGTCAGTACTAGATTAGCTGCCCCAGCAGACCACTTTAAGCCAATCCAATTTCCCTTCAAAGGTGAGAATCAAACTGTCTACCATGTCTGTCTGGTAATGCCACCCACCAACCTCTTTAATTACACTACCAGTTCTAAATTTGATATTATGGACCTTCCTCGATGGGTCTGCAATTCATAGTTAAGTACTAGGCTAGCTATCCTTATGGGCCATTTTAAGCCTAGCAAATTCCACTCAAAGATAAGAATCAAACTCTGTACCTTGTGTCTGTAAGGTAACAACCTTAACCATTCTGCCAACTTCAAGATCATTTTGGTGAATAAAATATTTTCCAACACCATATAGGTGACACATCCCTTTATTTAGAGACTATTGTAAGGAATCTAGGCACATGTTGATAATTCCTTATCTTTGGACCATCATGTTTCACCAGTGATTTAGAAAGCAATCTATCTGGTTCATTTACTTTCTGAAAGCATCTCTTCTAGATCTGCAAATGACTTAATTCCTCTTGACTCTTTGAATAAAAAAACCCTTTTGGCATCTATTTGCCTAAACATACCAATCAACTCGAGCCAACGTCCTAACTAAAGGGATTATAGTATTTCCCAGGCAACAGAGCTGCAAGGCAATTTTTGCTTTTCTAGTACTACCATTAGGCATTGCATCTCTCCGGGCTGAATTTATGATTTATGATGAACCTGTAACATTTCAAAGACAGTGATAGTGATTTTCTCAATTCTTTCAGATACTCATTTGCACAACAGATGTTACCAGAGCACAATGCGCACAGTTTTATGCAACAGAAGATGATACGCAATCATGCTCTCAAATGCTGCACAGACAATATCAGAATTAAAAGGATCACCGTAGCGGTATTAGTGTTTGATCTTTCCAAATCAGCAATCTTAAGTCAGTGCTTTTTTCATTTTGAAAATGGGTAACATTGGCAATGAATGGTTAACATTTTCACTGCATGCAATTCAAAAGTATGCCTTACTCTGTCTTGTTATTTCACACTGTGCATCAGCAAAGTATCAGCTACCAGACATATGCTTCAATGCTGCTGGTTGTTTAGTGAAATCTAAATATATGCAGATAATGCAGAGCTGTTTGCCTAAAATTGCTTTTGTGAGTTAATTAGGTAAAGTCAAGACTGCACAGCTTAAGTTTCACAATTCAGGCAATGTATCAGAAATGATACACAAGAAAGTAAAATGAATTATATGCCTTGCAAATGGTAATTTTATTTTATTTTTTATTTATCATTTTTTTTTGACCGAGAAAGTGCGACTAGGACAGAGCCTATTTTCAGCAGAGGCCCTGGGAGAAATGCTCCAGATGTATGTCTTTGGACTGTGGGAGGAAACCGGAGTACCCAGAGAAAACCCATGAAAATGCAGGGAAAACATGCAAACTCTGCACAGAAGGCAACCCAGTCAAGAATTGAACCAGAGAACCTCTTGCTGTGAGGCGACTATGTTAACCACTGCACCACTGTAATGTACTGAAGTAAATGGAAATACAAAAACTTGACAATATGACACTGTAGGAATCCAATTTTTATATAGAGTAGGGACTGTAGGGATAAAAACTAGTACATTAATCACAAATAATAGAAAGAACAATGGGTTTTCTTATATAAACATATATAATGGCCAAACAATGTGTGGAATTTTCTGGAATGATCCTTGTTTCTGTATCTCTAAGCTGTTTAGATGGCATTGGCAAATCCCCCAGGTCTCCTTCTATGAAGAACAGCAGGGATGTAAAATCGTACGTTTGTAGTTTCATTTGATAGGTCAAAGTTGGTAAAAACTTGAAAAAAATAGCTTCATAAAAGAAGTACTAATGCAATTTCTGTAGTGATGAAACTAGTATTCAGTCATTATTTACATGGAAGTGACATTTTGTACATCAAGTTCACATAATCCTACACCTGTATTTTCTCAAGATAGCCTGGCATTCTCAAAAAGTCATGAACTGGTTCAGGTTAGCTATAAGGAGCAGAATGAGACAGTTCTGAACACAGTCTTCCATGATAGAAAGGACATTAAATCTAGCCTACAGCATCCTGTAAATGAATGTGTTGCTATTACCCAGCAATGAATGAAGAAATAAGACCCAACATCAAGCAGGCCAAATCTATACACACACACACACACACACACACATATATATATATATATATATATATATATATCTACACATATATATATAGATCTACTTTGATTCACTGAAAACTCATTTCACTGAACTTCGAAACACTCACACCAAATCGCTGAAAGCTCAAATCACTGAAAACTCATTTCACTGAATTACCTAACTGCAAATAATAACTTCAGGATCACACTAGAGTGGAGAAAAGGGCATACACATTTTATTTGACCAACATTACTTACATTCCATGAAATGTGATTCAGTGAAATGAGTTTTCAGTGATTTCAACTTTCAGCGATTTTTTGAGGATGAATTGAAATTCAGTGAAGTGAGTTTCAGTGAATCAAAGTAGACCCACATATATATATATATATATATATATATATATATATATATATATATATATATAAAAACAGAAAACAAAGAATCATAGTCATCATCATCATCATCATCACCATCATCACCATCATCATCACCATCACCATCATCACCATCATCACCATCATCATCACCATCACCATCACCATCATCATCATCATCATCATCCTCATCACCACCATCATCATCATCATCACCATCATCATCATCATCACCATCATCATCATCAGCCCCCCTTTTCCCATTTTCTACATGGGGTCGGGGTATCGTGTTAACTGTCACCAGCTCTCTCGATTCAGTGCCACACTCCTGCCTTCTTCAACACTCATGCCTGACAGTTGCAGATCTTCTTTCACACAATCCATCCACCTCTTTGCTGGATGTCCATCCTTCCACTTACCTTCTTCCTGTCTGTCCCAAATCTTCCTCACCAGATTGTCTTCTACTTTTCTACACATGTGACCAAACCACAGTAACCTGTTCTCTTTGACTTTTTTGGCAATTGGAGCTACTTTGGCTTCTGCTCTTATGTCCTCATTTCTTCATCTGTCCCACAGTGTGCATTTTACCACCTTTCTCAGGCACTTCATTTCCCTCACCTCTAGCTTCTTCATCTGCTCTGCCTTTACTGCCCAGGTTTCTGTACTATACAGCAGTACTGGTCACAGCACTGTCTTGTACACCTTACTCTTCAGCTTCTTTGGCAGTCTTGTCATAGACAACACCCGATACTCTATGCCATTTGGCTGCAGCCCCACTGACTCTAGCTTTGACCTCTTCATTCAGACTACCCTTCTCCTCAACTACTCCTCCCAGATACTTGAAGCTGTTTACCTGTTCCACTATCTTCCCTTCCATCTCTATTCTCAGCTTCTTCTGATTTCCCCAATTTGCTGACATTATCACTGTCTTATCTGTGCTTAGTTTCATCCCATGTGCCTTCAGATTTGCATTCCATTCTCCTATCCTTTGCTGAAGTTCTAGCTCAGAGTCTGCCTGTACTGCCATATCATCTGCATACAGCAGCTTTGTTGATCCCTCCCCTCCAACCTGTTTGCTAATGTCGTCCATCACAAGTATGAACAGCAGTGGGCTCAGAGCTGAAACCTGATGTACACCCACACCCACTGGAAACCCCAATGTGAGGCCGAACACTGTCCGTACTTGAGTCATTGGGTCCTTTTACATAGCCTGCACTAATTCTACCAATGTTTCTGGGACTTCAAACCATCACAGTATTGCCCAGATCAGCTTACTTGGGACCTTGTCATATGCTTTCTCCAAGTCTAGGAATGCCCAGTTGTACTCTCTCCTCATCTCTAGCTTCTTCTCAAGTATCTGTCTCAATGCAAACATCAGGTCAGTTGTGCTGCATCCTGATCTGAATCCAAACTGCTCATCTTCCATCTTACATTCTTCTACTCTGTCTATCCATTTATCAATCACCCTCGCCAGAACGTTCATGCAATGTGATAGGAGTTGGATGCCTCTGTACTGCCCACAATTGTGGATGTCCCCTTTGTTCTTGTACACTGGCACAAGTATGCTTATTCTCCAGTCATCTGGGATATGCCTTTCTCTCCACACTGCTATTAGTACCCTCAGGAGCCATTCCTCCCCTATCTCACCCAGCATCTTCATCATATCTGCTGCGACCTCATTTGAGCCTGCTGCTTTCCCTGACTTCATCTTCCTTAGTGCTGGTCTTACTTCTTCTAAGGTGGGCTTCTTCTCTCATTGTAGTCTGTTTCTGGGGCAGTACATCTTCTGTGGGGTTTTCTTCATTCAGAAGCTGCTGGAAATACTCCTTCCATCTGTCTTTGATGTCCTGTGGGCTGGTGAGCAGGTTGTTGCTGGCATCCCTTATGAAGAGTGTCTGACTATCTTCTTTATCTTTCTGTCTTTCCCTTACAACCTGATATATTTTCTTTGTGCCCCTTACTGAGTCACTTTCCAGAAGATGGTAGAGTGCCGCTGATGCCCTATTCTTTGCTATTGCAATTTCTTTCTTAGCTTCTTTGTTAGCCAACCAGTAGTCCTTTCTAGCCTGGTCAGTCTTTTCTGTCTCCCACTTCTTCCTGCACTCCTTTTTTCTTTTGATGACTTCCTGGACTTCTGCATTCCACCACCAGCTTTCCTTATGTACCTTATTTCCATACCTGGCTCTGACACATATCTTTTTTGTAGTCATAACCCATGCTGTTTTTAGGTACTGCCATTCTTCTTCAACTACACATATTTCCTCCTCTTCTTGGGGTGCTAGAGCCCTGAGTAATCCCTTGAACTGTTGTACTTTCTCTCCGGTCAACTTCCATGTCTTCAGCCTTGTCTTTGTTGACCTTAGAGCCTTCTCTGATCACTGCTTGCAGCTGACTGTGGCAACTAGTTGTTTATGCTGTGGGATGACTGTTTCACTGGGAATGCCTTTGCAACCATGGATTCTGCCGAAGTGCCTTTTCCTTACTAGGAGGAAGTCTACCTGAGTTGCATGTTGACTACTCTTGTATGTGATCTTGTGACTGTCTCTCTTTTCTGAACCATGTGTTGACTACTATCAAGCCATTTGCCAGACAGAAGTCTAGAATGGCTTCTCCTTCTTTATTCCTATTGCCCTACCCATGTGGACCCAGGCAGTCCTCATATCCTGTTCTGTCTGTCCCAATATGTGTATTCAAGTCACTCATTATCAACACCAATAAATGTAGTCCTTCTTTATCTAGTAGGTCCTGCAACTGCTGTCTGAATGCACGCTTTTCCTCACTATCACGACCCTACTCTGGGCCATAGGCTGAGATTATGAATACTCCCCTATCATTACACTAGTGTCTGACTGCCATGAGACTGTCATTAACTCTGATGATATCCCTTACTGCCTCCTGAAGCCTCTCTGTCACCACAATTCCTACACCATTTCTAGCCTGCCCTCCACCTGAGTAGTAGACTCTGGATGCAAAGCCAAGTGAGTTTGCTGCACTGCCCTTCCATCTCATCTCCTGCATACATAGTATGTCCAGCCTCCTCCGTATCATCATGTCGTCCACTTCCAAGCTGCGTCCTGTCAGTGAACCTACATTAACCACCACATGATATTCCCCATGAAATGGAAACTATGGTGTATAGCTGGTGAAAACTGTACAATCTTATGTTGTGAATTTTAAACAGTATGCATATTCTAGGAAACGCTGAGCAGTTGTAGACTATTTACTACATTATTTTTTCCTGCTATATTACTATTTTGTTTTGTATACCTGGTGGCAGGAAAAAAAATATTCTTTCATGACTACCCACAAATAATGTTTACCAGTGTATCTTCCTATTTCTAATCTTATTCTTTTAATTTTTAATTTGTTCCATGATTTTTTAAATACTGTGGAACTTACTCTTTCATCCATTCTGAAAGTTAACTCAAAGAGTCAGGCCTCCCCTTTGGAAAGTAGTACTTCTCACCACTAACTTAAAAACATATCTCAAGAAGTGGTCTAACAGTGTGTGGAAATGATCATGTTGTACATTACTCTGTACTGAATGGGAAATCCTCTTCAGAATCATCTAAGCTACTGCATTCCTGTTTTCATATATTATTGCCTGAAACGTAGTTGAATGTTACTGTGTCTTAAGAGACAGACATGATTTTAATCGCCTGGAAGGTCTAATAAAAGGGCTATTAATGACATTAGAACCTGTAAATAACATTCATCAGCATAAACAATCAAAAGCCTATGACGGTTGTGAAGTTTCTTGGAATGTACTGCTGAGATTTGGAGACATTTATAATCCTGCAGTGTTGTGAGGCTTTTGCATGGTGCATGGCTTCCAGCAACTCCTACACTGACTTTAACACAGACCTTTTCAAACTTTAAATTGTTTACACAAAAGTATTTCCTCAAGCCACCTGTATTCTCCATTTCCCTGGTACACATTCTAATCATCATCAGCTGGTGTGTGCATTCTCTGATTTTATTGCAGTTTTAAATCCAAAGAGAGAAACATTGATAGCTTAAATTTATATGTTACACTTCGGAGGTCTTCATGTGATCCTTTTAATATAGTAGATACTGGAGCTTAGATTTTTATTTATTTATTATTTTGTGTGTGTGTGTGTGTGTGTGTGTGTGTGTGTGTGTGTGTGTGTGTGTGTGTGTGTGTGTGTGTGTGCACGCATGTGTGGGTGTGTTTCTGTATGTGTGCATGCATGTAAAATTCATTGCATGTCCTTTCTCGAGACTTATTGTGGAACAGTCATGGGTAGTTTTGTGCTTCAAAAATAAAATGCTGAATGTTTTATAGTAGTGCTGATACAGTAAAATGCTGATCTGACCTTCCATTTGTTTCATAAATCTTGATAATAATGAAGATTTCTGTGATTAATGTACTTTATAAAAAAATTTTCTCACATTTTCCACATATTGAAATATGAAGTCATAAAAACACACAATTTGCTTACACCACATTCTTTTTTGCCAACCCCATTGCACTTGCCACCGACCTCCTCCTGCACCCCATTGAGCTCCATTCTTCCTCTCTATTATTATTCAGGGGAAGGGGTGCAGCCACACCCTGAGCAATCATGCATTCAAGCCATCTTTCCAGTTTGCATCTAATTCCCCAAAGATGAGTGGGCTACATTTTCTTCCTTTCTGCTCAACATGGGAAACAGCTGAATGCTGCTGCAGCCTTGCTGGTTGGTCTTTTTTTTTTGCAGGGAAAGAGCAAGAACTTGTTCTGTATCCTCTAAAGTTGACTCACTGAATAGGTGAGTGCAAACAGGTCGGCATCAGAAGGACAGGTCAGAGTGGTAATTTTTGAGATGAGAAGTGGGGAATCCCCAGATCATTGGAAAAGGCATGAAATCACCAGAATCATGGACCATAGTGCCATTTGGCTGAGGCCTCCACCACAGCCATGACAGGAATGGTAGCCTGTCAGCAGTTAGGGAAGTATGTTACCACCTCTGCTGGGGTGTGCCCCAGGCTCTTGCAGGAAAAAGAACAGCACCTCCCTTTTGTTAGGTGATCCACTGTAAGCTGCTCATTCCCAACCACATGCCTGCTTCTACAGAGTTAGCACTATTAACTGAACTGCTGCCAGTAGGATCATATTCAGTGATGCATCCATTTATATCAAACAGCCCAGGTAGCTTTCTATATGAACACTCCATATTTTATCAAACAAAATTTAAATATCTTCACAAATATTTACAGTAAGGGCCATAGTTTAATGGAGATTTACCCAGCCAACAAAATAAAATATATAAATACAAAGTCATACAGTTCACGTGGCTGGGTATATTTCTACAGCGACATGCATATTACATGCTTGGCTGAACAATAGATATGTACAACAAGGAATGTACTGAACACAGTTGATAGTTTATATCTTTTTAATCCAAGACATCAAATAGTGATTTTGTTTTAAAACCAATAATATCTTGCATTTCTACATTATACAGTTCATTTGTTTGCATTACAGATAATAATACTGCATAAAAATGTTGATAAGTATTACAAAGCATGCATGAGGAATTTCATTTTACAGCAGTTCAATAGAATCGGATGAATAATTTGTTATCGTGTTTATAAATTGGCATTTAAACCACAGTTAAAATAATGCAATCTTTCATAGGTATAAATTGCCCCATGAGTGATCAGTCCATATACTGCTCTAAGGAAACAGTAATCAGGTGACCATCAATGTTTTTCATGGTGGCCTCTCTTGGCAAATTGATCTAGGTTATGGGAACAAAAACAATAGTCCAAAATATGAACCCTTGATAAATGATGTACAAAGTCAGGGAACCATATGACAAACAAGGATAGTTGGGCCTATTATGGAGGTGATTTTCATTCACTGGTTGGGATCTAGAGGTTGGGTGATCTATAATGAGTCCTGCTCATATAATTAAACAGTGGTTAGCTATACATCTAATCCATGTATCATACCTGGATCTAATCCACCTCCAAAGAAACAGAAAAAAAAATAAAATGTATGGAGTCACTTTGTAGAGTCAAAACCATTGATGCAGATGGTATGGGTTGGTCTTGATGACTATGAACGTATTAGCACAAGCAACGCAGAGTAGTATGGACCAAGTACTGGTAACTGAATTTAGATCCTATTCACCTAGTGTAGGAAGCTGAAAAGTATTGGCTAGATATTGTTGGTCTTATTTATGAACATAACATTTTTCTGAAACCTGACTTCTCAGCCAGGGTAATTTCTCTCTTATTCTGGGGTTGTCCCACAGCAGATGCCCTGGGCAGATGCACAGAAAGCCATAAATGATTAGCTACATATTATCCTACTATTTATTTATTTTTTTTGCTTTTGTGCCAGTAGCTAAAAGGGTTAATGCAATATGATGAGGAGTTGCAAAAATGAATACTCTGCTATTTGTTCATTTTTTACCTAATGGCTTTTCAGGGCCATTAGTCTTCTTAAAAACTGTAAGTATCAAAAATTATAGGTTACCATCCACTGAGTTTGCATGTCTACTGGCAGAATTCAAACCTCACATGCAGAGTGATAGCAATACCTAGAATGTGTGTGTGTGTGATTGTGACATGTGGCTAGTGTGACCTGAAGTTATATTGAAAACTATGAGTGTACTTTTCATGGATGGTCCACAGTATGTGTAATTGGGAAATGTGGCTAGTGTGACCTGAAGTTATATGAGAAACTGCTATGGCCCTTCCTATGGATGGTTCTCAAGGACTACTGTAGCTGGAGTCTATGTGTGGTTGTAGGACATGGCTAGTATGAACCTAAGTTACATGGGAAACTGCGACTGCGCTTCCCATGGGTGGTCCACAGAGACCACCATGTTGTACACAAGCATATTCAAGATAACATCATACATGATCACAGTGTGTTCTTAACATTAGAATCAGTGTGATGGTGATATGGCTAAGTTGTGGATGAACAGACACAAGAATCTGAGGTCCACAAGCATGTGGTTAAATGAAGGATAGGCTACAACATGAACCCTTAGTATTCTTGACATTCGGAAACCTTCTTTTCTGGATAGATTCATTCCAGCAATGCAATGAAGCTGGCCCAACTGAATTCACATTTTCAGATCTGTATAATAAACATTATATCCATTTCCCATTTCCTACATATTTTGTTTGTGAAACACACACAGAAAGATTTTGATATAATCAAGACATTTCAAAATAGAAACAGTGGTGAAATACACATTCGCTCTTCAAATGACAAAAATGATACAACATTCCCTGCACAATTCAGGAGCCCTTCCACTATGAAAATTCAAAGGGATCTCACATATACCGTCCATAAAATCAGGAATGGCATGGCGATCCAATAATGCTTATTTTTATATGAAGACATTTACTTATATATTTAAAACAGGTCTACTATAGTTGGTCAAGACATGCTTGGACATAATCCCATTTGCCAATCCCCATTTTTGTAAAATACTCACAATACCTTACTTTATAAACTGCAATAGTCCTACAAGAACCCTAAGTCAAATTCTAGAACTCAAACAGATCTCAACCTGATTTCTCACTACCTTACCTTAAAAATCTACTGCCTTAAAGTTCCTAATCATTCCCAAAAATCAAAAAGTCTACCCCCCAATCTAAACCTAAATTCCATGATTGCACCCTAAACCTTAAACCTCTCTCCACCCCGTAAACTTAAAACTCCCTCCTCATTAACCCAAAAATCTGCACCCTGTTCTGTAACCCCTAAAATCCCCCACCTGGGTCTTAGCCCTAAGATTCCCTTCCCACTGTATTACCCATGGCAACCACATTTACGTCACTTAAATTTGAATCATGTTTGGGTAAGCTGTATGAGCTGCTTGCTCGAGCTCATATTCATGTCTGAGTGCATATGGCAGCCTACATGAGTTAAAAGACGATTGAATACCTGGCTTCAACCCACTGGGTATCGAGAGCTTGAGACCCAAGTTCTTGCAATAGAACCATTTCAAATAGTAATGTGCTATGTTCAATATGTTTTCACAATTTGTTATTGTTAACCAAGCAAATAAATCTGTAGGCTTCTTTTTCAGACTGGGTGCAAAAAAAAAAAAAAAAAAAAAAAAAAAATATATATATATATATATATATATATATATATATATATATATATATACATATATTTATAAGGATTAATTTCAGAAGACTGATAATCTACAATCTTGAATCCCAGGGACTATATTAGAACATTGAAGTTTCAAAACTTTGAATGTTCTAATATCGAACCCTATTCAGCAAAAGTTCAAAATATCGAAGCAACAGAAAGCCAAATTTTTTCCTAGGGAAAGAATTCTGTTGTCCATTTCTGTTGCTTCGGTATTTTCAGTCCTGTGGTGTAATGTCACGGGTTGGGTTCAGGTAAGTGTGCGGTTGAGTGCGGGTTAGGGTGAGGGTTAGGTATGTGTGCGATTGTGTGGACGTGAGAGTTAGGGCGGGTTAGGTGAGTTAGAGTTAGGGCGCGGGTTAGGTAAGTGTGCGATTGTGTAGACGTGAGGGTTAGGGCAGGGTAGGTGAGTTAGGGTTAGGGCGCGGGTGAGGTGAGCTTGTGATAGTGATGGACATTAGGGGTAGGGTTTGGGTTAAGGTAAGTGGATAGTTAGTGGTGTGTGTATAGTTTAGTGTAGGGTTAGGTGTAAGATCTTAGGTGTACGTGTGTGAATTGCTGTTTGTTTGGTGTGCTTGTGTTGTGTGTATGTATAGGAAAAAATTTGTTGTTCTGTATGTTCAATGCTTTCAGCTTTCGCCGAATAGGGCTCAATATTAGAGCATTCACAATTTTGAAACTTTGATGTTCTAATATAGACATGAATCCCATAAGACCGACACCCAAAATCCTGAAAACTCAAAATCCTGAATCCCAAAAGACAGAAAACATACAGGATACAAACACTGACTATAGACAAGACAAAGCATATCACTTTCCACCAAGTATGAGCAAGAGGGCAAGCCCCCCTGCACCACCCATGTGGGGGGCTGTGCCCCCCACACCTTCTGCTACCTAAATATGTCAACTCAGAGATCGCTCTTTACAAAAAAAATGATGAACATACCGCTTCATGACTGCCTGTTGCAACCTTAGTAATGTTCCCTTCTAACTTCCTATACTACAGCATAACTCATGTTAGTGTAGTGAAGTGCAATCTTGGAGTTGATATATTTACGTAGCAGGGGGAGTGGGGTGCACAGCCCCCCACATCATACTTGGTAAAAAGTAATATGTTTTGTATTGTCTTTGTTTCTCTGTGTATCTGTGTACTGGAATATAGTCAGTATTTGTATCCTGTGTGTTTTCCGTCTTTTGGGATTCAGGATTTTGAATTTTCAGGATTTTGGGTGTCAATCTTATGGGATTTGAGATTGTGGGTTTTCAGTCTTCTGAAGTGAATCCATATATATATATATATATATATATATATATATATATATATATATATACAAATATATATATATATGTGTGTGTGTGTGTGTGTGTGTGTATATATATACATATACATACATATATATATATATATATATATATATATATATATATATATACACACACAAACACACACACACACACACACACATATATATATATATATATATATATATATATATAATATGGTATATATTACATTATTGAACATTTAAAAGTTCGAAGGTCATATGGTCGAAGCCATATGATCGAACTTATAAAAGTTTGAAAAGCCAAAAAAAAATAAACAACAGAAAAAACCTACCTGACCATTGCACAACCCACAAAGGGGGCTGTGCCCCCCACACCTACAGCTCTTTAAGTATACCAATTCCGAGATCGCAATACAGTGCAGGAAAGTGAAATCTTCCCATTCTGCATTGTATGGAGATCTCCGTTGAAACATTCAAACTTTTAAAAGTTAGATCATACTGTGTCAACCATATGATGCTCAAACTTTTAAAAGTTCGATAATGTAATATAGACCCTATGTGTGTGTGTATGTATATATATATATATATATATATATATATATATATATATATGTATATACATATATATATATATATATATATATATATATATATATATATATAGATATATATATATATATATATATATATATATATATATATATATATATATATATATATATATAGCACCAACTGCCAAAGTCAGTTATTTCAACAGATGGTCCTTCTTCAGGACTTTATTTTGAATTCAAACAAGGTCAGTGAAACATGTCTGGAAGGAAAAAAGCAAGCTTTAGAATGGAAACAAGTATCCATATTTTGAAAGGGAGAATTAATATTGTCTTTTTTCTCTTTAAAGTGATTGTTCCTTTATCTCAACTGTTATACATCTTACTATTTCAAATACCATCAAGGTGAAAATGATCTGAGAGAAAGTTTTGTGGGAAAATGGCAGCTCTGATTTGAAACCAAACATCTGGTTTAATTGTTGAGCATTTTAAGATCAAAAACTCCACATATGGAATTATATAACCTGCCACAGCTGCTGAGACCTAACAATGAAATGGAACACTTTGTAATGTGGAGGCATCAGGGATGAATCCTTTTAAGAAACTGCCAGATACTTCACTGAATTACAAACATTCTAATCTAAGTAAAATACATCTTATATATACATACTATTACAGCTATAAAAATATGCTCTGAAAAATCTGGACATCTTATTCTACCTAAATATAAATAAAAGACTAACATCCTTTGAATATTAAATTGAAATTAATTTCTACTTGTTCAAGTTCAAATTATTTTTGAATTTATCAAAAATAAATTATCTTATTCATAATGAATAGCTAAATCAGAGAAATTGTATCGTTCCAAGAGGCATGCGAGTATTTTGTATGCCGTCCTATGGAGATAATCATCCGACCCTCCTAAAAAAGTGGCAAGACTTGAACATAGAACAAGGTTTTAAATATATGACTTTATTAAACGAATATTTTTCACCTCTGGAAATCAAGTTACGTGGTGAAATAGACTCCATCTATAAAAGCTTAAGTGAACGCTTCATATCTGATTATGCCAAGAATAGACTACAAAATATTTTTGCACAAGTTAATTCCTTTAGTGACAAATTAAAGCAAACGAAACTTAAAAAGCTACAAAGAGACTTTAATGATTTTCAAACTGGTCAAATCTTTGTTTGGCCAAGGAATAACATCACACAAGCTCGTGAGCAGAATCCGATACTCTCAACGCACACGCTACCCTCAACATAGCTAGTCATGCTGTGACTGCTATGACTGCCGTGAGTTCTGTTATGCCTTCTTCTACAGCAACTGAAACAAGTATGGTTAATACAGTGGATAATGGTATCCCCAGACCAACGGCATTTTCTGTCACACCACCTCCCAACCAGTTGGCATTTGTTAGTACACCTAATGATACTCAGCTAGGAGCGAGACCTAAAACTGTTCAAGATGTGAACCGTTTTTACCCTACCCGATAAAGCAGCAATTTCAGGGCAGAGGTCGCTCGCAAAGCAGAGGACCGAGGAAGCGGAAGATATCTGGAGAGAGGTATGGAACCACGAGAAAGCAGAGAATGTGACTGACTTGTTTGTTAATCTGTCTTCTTATGTTTTGGACCCATCTGATATAAGCCTAATTAATAAGGGCTTAAACTTTATTCCTGCACAATGTAGTAACTTAACTGATAATTTATGTGATTTACGACTTTTTTGCAGAAATGTTGCCTTGAAATTATTTTTTAAAAGTTCCACTGCTATATCAGATAATAGAGTTATGGAAAGTGATCCCATGCTTTTGAAACGCAAAAGTAACTTTTCACCTGCATTATCATTTAATTTAGAGTGTTTCTTAAAAGCTTGTGAAAAAGATTTTTATCACTTATTTTCTAATCATACTAAAAGGATAGCTTATGTGAATTTAACATCAAATGAAGTCAAATCTCTTAATAAGCTGAAAAAGTTAACTGATTTAACCTTTAGACCCGCAGATAAAGGTGGGGGAACCATTATATTAAATACCACAGATTATAATTCACTGATGTTAAATATGTTATCAGATTTAGCTACATATAAAATTATCTCTGCGAAGGAAGTTAATAATATTATTACAGCTGTACATGAGACACTGCATGATTTACTTATGTGCAGGCAGATTTCTCCTGAATTATATAACTATTTGTTTATAGAATTTCCAACTATACCAGTAATAAAAGGGCTACCGAAAATTCATAAAAATGTAACCCCTATACCTCTAAGGCCCATAGTGTCAGGTAGTAATTGGGTTACTGCAACGGTATCCACTCTTATTGAAAAGTTTCTTAGACCTGTAGTAAATGCAGTCCCGTCCATCTTGAGAGATACTTACCAACTTTTGGAGAGTATGGCTGATTTGACTCTTGATGTTACAAATAATGAATACTTTTTAATAACACTTGATGTAAAAAATGTATTTACTTCCATTCCCAATGACACAGGGCTGGAAGCCATTAGAGAATTGTTAGTTAGAGATACTACATTTTCTGGAGACAAGATAATTTTAATTTGCCAATTACTGGATTTGGTATTAAACAATAATTTGTTTATGTTTAATGATAAAACGTATTTACAGACATGGGGGGTAGCCATGGGCACCCCCTGTGCAAACACGTATGCAAATCTGGTGGTCTTAAACTGGGAAAAGGAGTTTTTATTCAATCATTCTAAGTTTGAAAACATCAAATTCTACAAGCGTTTCGTAGATGATGTTCTTTTAATATGGCAAGGTACCCTAATAGATTTCAAGCAATTTTTGGAGTTTTTAGAGTCCACTACAACATTTCTAAGGTTTACGATGGAAGCTTCCAATAAATGTGTTCATTTTCTTGATGTTTCTTTAATGCTTAATGAACAAGGCACAGTTACTTCGTCCTTATTTAGGAAATCCACTTGGACTAATACATTACTTAAATATGACAGTATGCACCCTAGACATACGTTCCCTGGCATCATTAAAAGCCAGTTTATTAGGTTAACTAGGTTATGTCAGAATGGTGAATCATTGAAGTTAGAAACTGAAAGATTAGAAACACTTTTTTTGAATAGAGGCTACAATAGTGATCTAATTAAAACTATTAAAGATAGTGTTCTGAATCCTTTAGTAATAGACACTCAAGTAGCTAAGAAGTTTATTTTACCTAATCCAAAGCTAAAAAATAGTCATGAAACTTCCTTACATCACTAAATACACAAGTGATGTGAAATGTTTAGAACACATTATATGTAAGAATTGGAATATACTCATGACCGATGCATCAGTAGCTAGCTTAGTAGGGAACTATCCCAGATTCCTTTATAAAAATTGTCCAAATTTAAAACAGATTTTATGCAAGGACCATTTTATTATGTCCAAAAATCTTACTGGAAATACAGGAACTGTTCCTTGCGGAAAATGTAATAGATGTAATTACATCTGTTCTACTTTATTTTACATTCATCCTACTTTGAATTTTACTTTTCATTTTAATACTTCTGCTACTTGTTTTACAAAAAATTTAGTGTATCTGGCTACCTGTACTAAATGTACTGCTTTTTACATTGGTCTCACTAAAAGGAAATTAGCAGATCGAATTTATGACCATCTATATGAAATTAGGAGATGTTCAGACACTAATGCTTTAGCTCAGCACATACAAAAGCATCAAGATCATGCATTTTGTTTTAGAGTGCTAGAAGCAATAGCATTAAATCCGAGGGGTAGTGATGCCATTAACAATCTAGCATTAGCTGAACTGAAATGGATTTTAAGGTTTAATGCCCATAACTATCCAGGCTTAAACACCTCTGTATCCATCAAACCTATTTTGAATAATAGGAAACGTTGATAAGATGTCATTGAATGTTACAAAATCATTATTTTAGTCTTTATAAGTTTGGATACACTACGACATTATGCTATTAATCCCGAGATTCTTTATTTCATATCAATAGTCATATAAAGAAATATATTTTCCACATATTTTTATGTATTTTATATATATATTTATAAGTCTATTATAATCTCCCATACATCAATTTTAAAAAAGTTTCTAATTTCAGCCAAGTTTTAAACTTTTACATACAGTAGATGTCTTATTTTAAAAAAATTTTATTCCTTAGTTTAACATTTAACTTATATTATTTTATTAAATTATCAATTACTATATAAATTATTTATCAGTTAACCAATTTTATGTTTTACTTCAAAGAGACTCTATAGTATAAATATAAATATTAGTCCCTCACACTGTTTAAGCAATTGATAAATTTATTATATTACTTATATGCTATGTATCATTTTTATAGAGTTTTAAATTAGTAACTTTTTAAAAGTTGGTTTAATTTAATAATTTGATACAGTTCTATAGTAATATTTATTTTAAACTACACAATATATTTAATATATACTTTCATGTATATATACATCTCAAAATAGTTATTTCTATGTACAGTAAAATTATTAGCAGCTTCCACATACATTTTTTATACTTTTAATATTTAATGAATGTTTTATAATTTTTGAGCGCTTGACTAGTATTTAGTCAGTAAAGCAACTTTATTTACTAATGGTAGATATTGAAACCTGTGTTCTACCATTCTACAATTCTACAAATTTATATGGTAATAAAGCCTCTAACATTATTTGCATTTAGTTGAATGTAATTTTGTTCGTAATAAACAATGATGAATATATTATATTGCTATATCTTCTGTTATAGCTGCTTTGTCACACATCCATAAAGTTTTGATATGTGGTTTCAGTATGCGCTCAGCTTTAACATCTAGGAAATGCTGTTTTAGTTTTATTTTCAGTTTTAAGTTTATATTACAAGATGTTGAATGTTTTATTAACTAAACTATATATATACAAGAATGTTTTATATATATTATAATTTAACTTGTAAGAGAAAAAACGGTGGATTTATACAATCAATATAAGCTCTTGAATATATGTCTTTACTATATTATAGAACTGTCAATGTGTTCTGAACTCATTTTGAACTTTATCTCTTTAAATGTTGATTGAATTAACTAATTAAATTAAGCTTTTAGCTACTTGCTTTGCTATTTAAACTAAGTCAGTGGGAGAAATTGTTATCTGAAGAAGCGTGGTTGTATCCACGCGAAAGCGCTTATCAACCCACTTGTTTCGTTAAATAAAAAGTTTATTTTAATATAACGCTACTATTTCTACTGGACTATTTGGCTGAAAAGTGATTTTATATTTTGATGTATCGTGGAGAGATCAGTTTCTGTTTTTACCTAAATCAGAGAAATGTTTGAAATCTAGAAGTTCTAAAAAGTAACAAAACTTACATTACAGTGTACATCAAACTTACAGCAATAGCTGAAATCTAGTAGTTTAAAAACAAAACAACAAACAAAAAATTCTATATGATGGCTCAATTGTGGACTGGAATCTGATCTGAAGGACAATAAAAAGTTTAAAGTCCTCAGGTAATTAAGTAATTCAGGTTAATATTTCCACATGGGTGTCTCACCCTTCCTAACAGACTCAACAGAATTTTGTCTTATGATATTCATTTTTGCCTAGCCAAGAGAAATTAAGGCCTGGATTCATTTACGTCTCTTGAAAAATGGAGATGTCAAGTAATGAACATTAAGTACTGGGCAGTAGTTCATTGCTCCTCTCTACAAGCAAATGCAATTCAAAACAATATCTGAGGAATATTTAATTCATAAGAGTATTATTCTCAAAATGTTGTGCAAATGGGAATATTACCATAATCCCTTGTTAGCATGGTTATCCGCAAGAAGAAAGCATTCTACATAAAAGACTACTCTGAGTTGTTTACAAGGGCATTCATGCTAACTTTACAAAATAGCAGCTTTATTTCAGAATGCTGGCAGATAGAAACATTCCTCTGCCATTGATGGTAATAGTCCATATCTTATTATATGCTGAGCCTTAGTCTGTTCTAAAGATGCATTTGAAGTGAAATATCTATTGTCTCCTTCCTTCACAACATATTTTTCCTTTATATTCTCTTACCACCTCCAATCCATGGCTTCAGTAATACTATATTGTACTCTAATTATCTCTACAAACTCAAATAATGATGTCAGATCCCTTCCTCCTTTACAATATTATGCTGCTTGTGATCAATGATTGCATTCAAATATTTCCACATTGTGTAATCACTTATGTTTTATTTTCAGACATTTGTCAGGGTTTATTGAAAATATTACATATTTTAATTTAGAAATGTATGTACCAGACTGTTCTTTGTCACGGGCAATGTCTGTAATCAGTGCTTTGTGTTCAGTGCATTACCTCCAGTTGCCAAATTCAAATAACTGATTACAGATTATTATGTTGCCATTATGGTTCATAATTCAATATTTTCAAGTTTATATCTTATTGATTTTATTTTATTTATCTATTTGACTTTTGTTTTTTGGGTTTATCTGACTGGGTTTAGTCAAAAAACTTTTTTCATTGGAGGCCCATGGAGAAAAGCTAGTAAACCCATTTTAAACAGACTTTCAGTAATATACATAAACAGATATTAAATAATGTACATTAACAATGTACAGATACACTGCTATTAGATTACATTCATCATATGAAAGTAGAAGAAACGATTACAAAATAAAATGCGTATGCTTTAGTAGATGTTGAACAATGAGAATTTGAAGAGGCGTATTAATGTGTTTGTCAGACAGCTAGAAATCATGTGATTAGCGCTTAGAAATTCAAAATGGAGGTGAGGAAAGGAAACTAGCTAGGACAGAACATTTTAATATTATTGTTAAAAGGCAGGGGTGTAAAATTCAGAGACATTAATATATATTGCCATCTTAAGGTTTATATTAGAAGTATATTATTTAGCTGACTAGAGACTATTTAGTCACTGCAAAGTCATTTACCCCAGCAATAAAATAATGACTCCTAGAAAACATGCTCTATTTCTACCAATCAGATTCATTTTTCTAGCAACTTCTGTCTTAACAAGTATTTAGACAATCACTTACGTATTGTACATATCTTATTTATATATATATGTATGTATATATATATATATATATATATATATATATATATATATATATATACAGGGAAATATATATATATATATATATATATATATATATATATATGGGTCTACTTCAAAAGAGTGACAGATGACATTGAGAAAACTTTACTTTCACGAATGACCACGATGATGAAGGATTACACAGGGTAAGTAACCAGGTGGCCAACAAGAGGAAATTGCCCTTTTCCACACTATAGTGCATTCCTGGAGTTGGTATTTTTAGTTTGGGGGATGGGGGAGCAATCCCCCTCATATTGGGTAGAGCGGGTGGGTTTGAGGTAGTGCGGTGTGTTTCATTGTTAGATGGCAGCCAATTGAATACTTACCCTGTGAAATCCTTTGGCATTCCAGTCGTTTGTGAAAGTGCAGCTTCTATGAATTCTTCTTGTCCATTTCATCTTCAGTAATATGGTCTTTCTTGAAGTAGACCCATGTATGTATGTGTGCGTGTGTGTGTGTGTGTGTGTGTGTGTGTGTGTGTGTGTGTGTGTGTATATATATATATATATATATATATATATATATATATATCTATAGGTCCCCTTCACATGATTGACTTTTCACAAAGTAGAAATTCATATGGCCGAGACCATATGATCGACTTTTGAAAAGCCGACCATGGGGAACCGCTATCTCCGTACAGTGTGGAATGGAAAATTTCCCTCTTCCGCACTGTAGTGCGATCTCGGAGATGGTATATTTAAGCTATGGGGGGTGTGGGGGCACGGGCGAATAGCCCCCCTGCTAACAGCATTTAGGTAAGTGTTTGTTGTGTTTTTGTGTTTACTTTACATGTTTGGCTATTCAAAAGTCAATCATATGGTCTCGGTCATATGAATTTCGACTTTATGAAAAGTCGATCATGTAACGTAGTCCCATATATATATATATATATATATATATATATATATATATATATATATATATATATATATATTTATATATAAATATATATATATATATATATATATATATATATATATATATATATATATATGTGTGTGTGTGTGTGTGTAGAACTGAAGTAAACTTCTTCTCCAATAAATGTAAAATAATAGTTATTCATCCTTTATTATTTAAAGAGAACTCTACAGTCTTCCATGTTTTATTTAAGTCAGTGATATGGTTTTCACAGAATGTTAATAAACTAAGCCTGTTAAGATAATGCAGGTTTAGATCCACAAAAATTTTAACTTAAACTGAAGTTTCACAATTTTGTAACAGTTTGTATTAGTTAGCAAAGTATGGTTCATAAGTTCATAAATTCATAGGTTCATAGATGTTTACTAGGTTAACAACCACAAGGACCTTATTAAGCCTAGCCATGCATCCCAACTCTCTGACAAGTTCTGATATCCTTGATAAGTGTAAGCACGGGCCTGGGAGATGAACCATTTACAGGTTACCTGTGTCCTAGAGAGACATAGTTGCCATCCAGGGATGGATTTCTGATTTCCCATCCAGTTATCCAAGTTGCACATAATGGATGGGGAGCCTGTTCCATAGATGGGGTAGTCTTGGTGATACAAACCTATCTCTCTAGCAGGTCCTGTTTTTATTACAGGCATGGTTTAAGCCTTTAGAATGGCTACTTCTGGTGCTGTTTGTTTTGTGGCTATGCAGGAGGTCCATCAGAGTGGAGTATGAAAATGTCCTGTATGCCAGGCATAGATCTCCCTTCAATAACCTGTAGGAGACAGAATACAGGATAAGACTCGGAGGCAGTCTGCATAGCACATTTTACTTATGCCCTGTATTCTTTTAGTGAGGAACCTCTGTGGATGTTCCAATTGTTGCATATGCCTGGTTAGTTACATACCAAAGGGGGCATTGTACTCAGTGGAACAATGAGTTCCTTGAACTTAAATGCCATACCTTTGTTTAAAAGTTGAGCAACATAGAATGATTCCCTCACCACTGTAGACATGTGATGATCAAAGGCTATATTACATTGTATGTGTGTCCTTAAGTCCCTGACTACTACTTCAACTCTAAGGGGTGTATTGTGAATATGATAGTTGACAGGGATGAATGACTTCCCAAGGGATGCTATTATTCATTTCTTGGCATTTGGTTTTAGTCAATTTCTCTGACACCATTTGTTTGTCTGTGTCAGCCCCTCCTGGATAATATTTGTGTCGGTGTGGGATTCAATGACAGCTCCTAATTTCCAATCATCTACAAATTTAGTCAGCCAGAGAACACTGAGATTGGCCTTTACTTCTGAGACTTAAATACCAAAAAGCAGCGGTCCAAGGACTGATCCCTGAGTGCCTCCACTTGTGACTGGCCTCTGTAAAGGTGGACTCCCCAATTGTAACTTTATGGGTCCTGTCTGTGAGCCAATTAGCTATCCAGTGGGTGCCACATGGGTTGTACCTAACCTCCTGAGTTTGTCAACAATGCCTGAGTGGAAGATTGTATCAAATGCCTTGGCCAGGTCAAGGTAAGCAGTGTGAACTATTTTGCCCTCATGGATTCCTTTGGTGAAATTCTCAAAGAAGTCCACCAGGATGAGTAGGCATGATCTGCCCCTAATGAAACCAAACTGGCTTGGGTCCATTGTCTGGAGGTTTACTATATCTCTGTTGATCATCTCCATGATCATTATTTCCATGGTTTTACATATAAGACTAGTGAGACTTATAAGTCTATAGTTTCCAGGGTCTGTAGATGGGCCACCTTTGTACAGAGGGATAACTGCTGCCTTTCTTCATTCATAAGGCACGGAGCCTGTTTGGAGGTTAGAGTTAAATAGCTATTCCAGAGGCCCTGATAGGTCATTATTCATGCTATTTAGAAGGCATCCTGGGAAATTTTCTGGGCCCATTGATGCAGTGTTCTTGGACTTAGAGAGAGCAGTAAGGATCTGTTCCCTAGTGATAGTAGGGGGAGTTATATTTGATCATATTTCCTGACAGAAGGTTGAGGGGGAGTAAAGTTGGAGCTGAATTTATCAGCCAGGAGATCTGCTATATCTTCTGTCTCAGTATAGTTGGCTCCATTTATAATGAGCTCTGCACACAATTGTGTATTGCCTTTGAGGTTGTGGGCATAGCTAAAGAATGCTTTGTGGTTGTCCTTGGCCTGGGAGGCCAAACTTACCTCAAATTTGGCTTTGGCAGACTTTATTTGGAAGACAAAGCCATTCCAGGAAAATGTGAAGAGCTTACCTTCCACATCACTTTGTGCTGTAGATTCAGACTCATTTAATGGAATGCATTTATTGAGTCAGCAGCTCCAGAAAGGAGACTGTCTGACTCTGTAAAACATACAATAGTCAAATTACATTATAATCTTAAATTTCAGTTCAAAATAATCTATCGATCTGAAGTCATCACACAACATATATAATGAGATAATGTTCTTTCATCCATATTTTGCCCTACAATCTGCTTTCTCAGTCTCTCTTTATTGCTTCAAACTGTTTTGTATCATAAAGTATTCATTCTTAATCACCCAGTAAAAGGATGTCACCTAAAAATTAATCATAATGAGTTCTTTTAAACAATTCTTTTGTGCAACTTTTTTATTTTTTCCAGTATCTCCTCTGATGTTCACACTAATAGGAAAAGCACTGACACACATGCAGTACAAGCAGAACAGTCAACTCCCGACTATTTAAGTAGCTCTTTTTTGGAATGATCCATATCTGGATATCAGTCGTTATCTATGTGGCGACCCTGTAGCTTACTAATTCTAAGCTTTTTAAAGATGTTGACCTTTATGCCAATGACATAAATAAGATGGACATTCATATATGTTTAACAAAAATGAAACTCCCTGCCCATTTGCTAAAATCCTATGAATTATTCAATTGGTTGTGAATCTCTAGCCATTGCCACCATTTTGATATCATTTTTACTGATTCCATTTACAAGCAAAATTACAGCCCCTTTTTTTAACTACAAGTGCAGTGAATAAATCAATGAAACTTTCTGGGTAACAAGTGTTAAAGAAAAATACAAGTGATAGGAAAATAGTGTTTTGAACTAAAATACTAAACTTCCATGAAGCCATATGATTTTCTAGTATTTACACAGTCCAGACTGGGAATTTTAAGACATTTTCACTGAACAATTGAAATACCCTGTCACAGTAAACAAATCTATATAAGGAGACAAAATCTAGTCATTTACTTTCTTTTTGGAGCAGCAGGGCAGTAATTTTTTCTTCATGGAACGTGGCAGTGTTTTTCTTGACATCCTGCACTCCATAGTTGTTACTGGCAGTATACAAGCATATTGTTCCTTACATCATTGTGTTAACTTTTGCATAAAAAAGATGCACTACCATTATGCACCATGATTTATTTATTATTGTACTCATTCCTGATTCTTTTAAGATATGCTAGCAGTTTGTCTACAGCACTAACTCTTGACAAATGAAATCACCGTAAAATCCCTTTAATAATTCTAATTCTTTATCACTATGATAATTGATCATCTAGCTCCCTTTGTACCAAATGCATCTCCACACCCTAACTATTCTAGCTGGAATCAGACAAGATTCAAACATCAGCTCAGTATACTGTGGGCCTAATAAGATAATTTTTTATGATTTGCTTCACATCCCCTCCCCTTACAGGTTTGTATCAGACTAGATAAGGATCATGGATAATAATTGTTCATGCTTTAAGAAAAAAGTCAGTATTTGGGCACTGGAAAAACATTTCATAGAATGTGTCATTTTAAGCCTATCTGTTATATCCTGGATTTCTTGATATGTTTCCTGATTTTTATGCTGCCAGTTTGCTTAATGAGTCTTCTAACAATCTTTTACCTCCATGCCATCACCAAACTTTGAGTCCATTCATTCATCCATGCTGTGGGGCCCTGCAGATCCATGGTGAACGTAATTAGAATGGCCAACATTTAGGAAGGTATCCTCAATGGCACCATGGATATGAGGACATTTATGATAGCCCTTACCTTCTTCCCCTGGGTAAGGGAGTTGAGCAAACTGCACATTTCTCCTGTCACTCCGTACTTCTGCACCCCTTCCTTCCATTACATACTGCATCTTTTATATACTAACCAATCTTTTGATCGGATTAGTTCACTCTGTAAATGGATTTATCCCACTCACCTATTTACCAAGGATAGGAAAGAAAATTCTACCCTTCCCTTCCATGGGCCACTACCTCTAAATATCACCAGAAGTGACATCATGTATTCCAAACTTAGGATATGTTTTACTTTTACCCCCCCCCTCCACACACACACACACACACACAAACACACACACACATACAGACACACAAGCACAAACACACACACACACACACACACACAAACACACACACACACACATATATATATGTATAGATATATATATATATATATATATGTACACACACACACACACACACACACACACACACACACACACACACACACACACACACACATGTAGCTATAGATACACATATGTACGATGACATATATACATATATATGTATATATATATATATATTTTATATATATATATATATATATATGTATATATATATATATATATATATATATATATATATATATATATATATGCATACATATAAATACACACACACAGATATACTCAGATATATACACACAAACGCAGGTCTTTGCTTGTTCAGTGTTCTACTTTGCTAAAGAAACATAGATAAAACAAAATAAAGTCAATAAAATAGCACTATTGTCTAATACATACAGATATATTAGGAATAGGAGAATATGGTTATAGGCCTGTTTGGAGTTACTGTGTGTGAAAAAATGATTCTTAAAGTAAAGGCATTATATGATTGCATTAATTTTATATATCACAGTTTCAAGAGTAGCATATATATATATATATATATATATATATATATATATATATATATATATATATATAATACCCCTTTACATGGGGTCAGGGTATCACTTCAACAGTGGCAGTCATCTTTTGCTAATTTTCACACTGGTGGATGGCAATCCTTGCTGGGTGTTGTTCTTCCATACCACATATATGCACATACAGTCACGCCCATGGTCAACTTTGAGTGTCCAAAGTTAGATTTAGGTGGACTGGAGAGTCTAAAGTCTCCATTTTATATATATATATATATATATATATATATATATATATATATATATATGTATATATTTTCCCCCTCCTTTCTGCCATAACGCTTTTAAAAGGTAGACATTTATAATAAATATGATGCACTCTGACACTGTGGCAGAAACCTTTACATATCCATACCATTGAGGGTTTTATTTTAGAAAACAAAGTGACATCTTTATTCCAATGTTACTATTGAGTAACTGTAATTTATGATAATTATATCAGGTTGTTCCATTAAGTTGCACTATCTTGCAGTTGGTTCCATTCTAAAAGAAGCCTCTGTCTGTCATCAAAATGCATTATAAACACATAAGAAGCATAAAGTTTAAAAGTATCCTCATAATAGTTCAGAAAGTGAATACGTAGTGGTAGTAAATTAATCTTTGTTTAGACTTGACTTGTGCTGACATTTTCTGGGAAGACTTGGCCACACAAATATTAAAGCGCAAGTGATTAGTTTGGAAGGCATTTCAGACTAAAGAGTATGGTTATATGTCAACATATGCACAGCATGATGGAAACATTATAATATCAAATATGAGCATGAAAAATCTTTAGCAGGATGAATCAATACAGCTCTTCACATCAAATGAAGACTAACATGCAATCTGAAACCACTTCTTGACCTAAAAATGCAATTTGTCAAAACCATTGCATCATTTCTGATATACTAACAACATCAGCTAATATCAGCTAAGCACACAATAGTAAAATAACAAAACAGCCAACTTATATAATTTAATAACTTCAGTCCAAGGAAAGAAAATTATATGAAATGATGCTACAACTGTCTGAATAGTTTTTATAAATAAATTAATGCTTTCCCAGTTTTAGAACCAACTCATTTAAGTACATGGGAGGCTCTAAGAAAATTTCCAGTTTCATACTTGAAACCAGCCATTACGTCCACAGAATTCTAAGGAATATTTCAGTGCTTAAAATGTATCTGCTTATTATATTAGTGAACATGCAAGTGATGTGGAAGGTACACCGATCATTTACGCATTCTTTTTCCTCTTCAAGTTCTGGCAAATGGTGCTGTAACTTATTTCACAGACTACCAACATAATGTGCTTCCTAGCAACAGAAACGTGTTTATCATACATACCATTTCACAGTTTTAAAGCAGTGGTATATGTAGAACTTCTAATAGTCTTAATGCAACACAATGTCTCAAACTCAGATGACCAAGAGGTATTCAAGTGGACCAGTAGATCTAGCTGAGTGTCACAATTTACAAACCAAAAAGATAACCATTAGAGCTATGAATGTTGTACAGTAGAGTTCTTTGTTTGTTCACAAGTAACTACTAGACTAGCTACCCTCGTCGGCCATTTTAAACCTAACCAACTTCCCTTTTGACATTTCAATTAACATATTCTGTTTGGTGTTAGATTGGCCTCATCCATCTCATGGTTAATAATTATATATCACCCCTAGTGAAAATAACTGGAATCATACCATAGATAATTAGAGGGGACTCATGCTTGGGATAAACCATTTAGGAGCTTTCTTTGTCAATCAATAATACAGGGAGCAGTTCACAGGTAAATTTACTAAAAGCTATCCATAGTTTCAAGTTGTTCTTGAATATGGAAAGAGATCAGCTTTGTTTTACATGCTAGGGAGTCTATTCCAGAGCAGTTGTATCATTTGCAAGGCACACCATTCTGTTAAAGTTGCAGAAGAGGTTTAAATCCCTACACCAAGTGTTTCTGATTCCATTTGACTTGCTTATGTACAATATATCCATCAGTACTGGGCTGATGGATGTTTGTATTCCAGATACTGGTCATACCTTAACATTCTGTAGGATACTAGTATGGTGGCAGGACTTTGACTTGGTGCATGCAAAAAACATCTTTTAGGCCTCATATCCTTTGAGTAAGGTATCGCTATGGGCATTGTATTTGCATGCGTCTGGAGAGATACCTGCCAGTGGAGGCATTATACTCAGTGACTGGACTAATGAGAGCTGAGTAAAGGAATCACCCAAACCTAAGCTGGCTTAAGAGCTGCTTGACGGCGTGGCTTTCAAATAACTACATACATGCTTACATTACAGTAGCATTATGCACTACCAATGGATTTCAGAAAACCTTGAAGCAAGTTGCAGATGTTTCTTGCAGCTAAAGGAAAACGATATAAAAAGTTAACAACAAAGTTTTCCTAAGAATAAACAGCTTATGACGTAGTGTGAGCTCTCTGAACTGAACTGGTTGATACATCCACTACTGAAAAAGATTGCTGAGCCATGGGTATGCCTTTCTACTGCACATCAACATAGGATTTTGATACCAGTGTAAGTTTAAGATTTCAGGTTGCAAACGGCAATTATTCACTCAGTAAGACACAGTTTCACTGTTCTGTGGTGTGAAAACCTTCTCATTACTTACGTATTAGGACTCCACCTATAGCCTACTTCATGAATTATTGACTGCAGGTCAGTAGCAGTCTTACGGACTTGCACAGGCTTTGCCAAGTGGAAATGCTTACTTGTTAAATCCAGCATTATTTCTGCATGACTAATTAAACTAAGTCTTATCTGTATTATAGCTTGGTGGGTTTTATTCTTTTGTATTAATTTTTTTCAAAAAATAAACCAAACTGGAGAAAAATCTGAACCTTTAAATCCAAATGAGAATTTCTTTTGCAGTTTCTACTCAGTTATCCCCTCCGTAATACTGGGGAATACTACTAGGAGATGTCAGTAACCACAAATGCAACTTTTACATCTTTGCTTTGGTGGAATATAAAATAATTAATCTGAATTAATCATAGCAGCAATATCAGGTGTAATTATGGCTTTCTTTTGCTGTTTTGTCTATAGCTATGCCATGATTACAATTCAAACTAGAATCTGCTTACTGTACACACATGGGGGAAATACCCTGCATATTTAATGAGAGTTTTAACCCTAAACAAACAATTATGGAATGTAAATAAGTCTAAGGGTTGATGCACTTTGGGAAAAAGTAAAAGAGACCAAGCAATGTCATGACAAAAGAGTGTCTTTGCACACAAGAGCAAAATTGTCTACCATGTCATGTAAACATTCATAAAACACAGTGAACTTGTGATAGAGATGGAAAGTGTAGTGTAGGACTGTTAGAATAAATCTGCTTTACTGAATATAAAACAGAAGCTTCTTTTTTTTTATCAAAAAGCTTTCATCACTGTATAAAATGTGCAAATAAATGCTCAGAAGTTTAATAATAATGCAACAAATGTAGTCACTTATTGTCTGTTATCTTGACCAGAAGAAGTTAGATGCTTCTTGGAAAGAGAAGGAGGACAATTGTGCTAGTCTTTCTTGTACACATGCAATCTTTCTTCATTTGGCTAAACTGAGAACTTATACTAACATCCTTGCTAGCAAAATTCAATCAAAACTATAAAGAATGGAATTCACAAAATAGAGTTAACATACACACAGACACAGACACATGTGCATGCACACACACACACACACACACACACACACACACACACACACACACACACACACACACACACACACAGTCATTTATAACACCATATTTGCTGAATTAATTTGCTGTGGGGTAATATGATTTTAGCCTGGCACTATGTGCATATTTGGCAGGGAAAAGATCCTTGATAAGATGATACTCTGTTGCCTGATCCATACTGGTATGCAGACAAAATGTGCATACCTATAGGCAATTTGAGGATCGTCAGTTCACCTAAGGCATGTCTCCAGGATATGAAAGTTAGGGGAGCACATTGAAAACCTACAAAGATAGATGGACAACATGTACAATCTAAAGACAACACAGCATAGAAATATAAACAGAGAGAATAACAGACATACAGAGAGTGAGCTACAGAGAGAGAAAGGTGTTTCTGTTCTCAAGTTTACAAAAAGTAAAACTCTTAAATAGAAGGTTGCAATCACTTCAGTAGTCAGGTCATTAGACCAGGAGAAAGAATGAACTTAGAAAAGTCACCTCTCCTCAACTACGTCTTAATTCTCTTAGTCAATGGCTACACATGGAGCCATCCACTAGCAACCATTCAGGTACAAAAAAAGAACTATATATATATATATATATATATATATATATATATATATATAAAATCATCACAAAGTAGACTGACTATGTTGTTCAGACTGCAGGCCTGAACTGAAATGTGATGGTCCTGGGTTTTATTCTAGGTTTATGCTATTGTACAGCATTTTTGTTTTGCGACAGTCTTTTTTTTTTCTTTGCCTTTAGACTCAACCAAAGCACCTGCAATGTCATTAATTGCTAAAGAAAAAGTTAATATAAGTAACGCAATAACAAATACTAGCAATGACCGTATTCAAAATATACAGGAGCCAATTGCTAGTACGTCAATGATGCAAACAGGCTCTGAAAGTATTTTTTTACAGAAGACGGAAGAGAGTTTTACTTTGAAAAATCCCTTACCCATAAGGGCACGATCGAGAAGCCTCATTCGACAGGCTACAGGGTAGAAACAGACAAGTGCAGAACGGAACATTCATTACACGAAAGAGAGAGGAGTGTAAGCAATAATCTAATTTTTAATATTTCCTCCATTACGTTAACGGATGAACAAACTGCTTTATTAGATAAAGGGTTGTCCTTTATACCAGCTAGATGCACTGACCAAGCTACTATGCTAAAAGACTTAAGGTTATTAGCCAGGAATCTTTCTCTGAGAAATGTTTTTCAAACCAATACTAATGATGCTACTGTATCTAATAGTTACCATAGACCTAGTACTTTTATTCCTATTATGCATCCTGCTATACAGACCTTTATCAATGTTTGTGAAAGAGAATTTAGATCCCTTTTTGTGAATGGAACTAAGAATCATTTCTATAATTTGTCTAACCATGAAAACAAGGCCCTACATGAATTGATTACTCTGCATTCTGTTGAAATCAAACAAGCAGATAACCATGGCAGGATTGTGCTATTTGACAAAGAACTGTACTTAAACCAAATGGCATTGTTGCTGAACGATTCTCGTACATATCAATGCATTTCTGCAACCATTGTGAAGGGCATCATTGACAAGGTTTTTTTTTTAGTGTTTGATTTATTAATAACAGGCAGGATAGATGAAACATTGTTTAAGTTCTTTAACACCCACAATCCTACAACCCCTAGGATTTACGGCCTTCCTGAGATACACAAACATAGTACCAGACCGTCAATGAGACCTATTGTCTCAGGCGCTGGTTGGTGCACAGAAGCATTATCTATTTATGTAGAAGACACACTACACATTTTACTTAAGGATTGTTATACCATCCTTAAACATACAAAAAGTTTCTTAGAGAGACTACAAAACAGACTAGCTACTACTGAATGCGATTATATGTTAGTAACCATGGATATCGTATCCCTGTTTACATCTATACCTAATGAATGGGGGGGGTGAGAGAACTGGAGAAATCCTAAATATGAATCATCTTTTTGAAAATAATAAAACTGAACTTATATGCACCTTATTAGAGATGATCCTTGAAAACAATGTGCTTGTCTCTGAGAATGAGTTTTATCTACAGCTAGTTGGCGTGGCTATGGGCACTGCTTGTGCAAATAGCTACGCCAACTTAGCTTTAGTTTGTTGGGCGCAATCCTATATTTTATTGGACATGAATAGATTCTTTGAACATATACTTTGGTATGTCCGGTTTGTGGACGATGTTTTCCTTTTATGGGAGGGTAACAATCAAGAGTTAGAGAACTTTGTTCGTTATATACATACCACCACTAATTTCCTGAGATTGATTTATCAACGCTCCAATACTGAGATTAGTTTTTTAGATGTGTCAATCAATAAATCAGACTACCAGAAAGTAAGCAGTAGCATATATAAAAAGCCCATGTGGAAAAATGCTTTTTTATATAAATCAAGCATGCATCCCAAGCATATCCCTAAAAATGTTGTGAAAGGACAGATATATAGAATTCTTAGACTGCACAGTGATGATAGAACAGCACAGCTAGCTCTGAATATAGCTAAATCAGAGTTTTTAGAAAGGTGTTATAGCCAGCAGGATGCTGACAAAGCTATTAATGAAGCCTGGATGCAACGTACTGATAGATGTAGACCATTTCTTCTCAGTAATGGTACATCAGTGGACTCAAATGAGAGAATAGAACAAAACACAAACAGATTCAGAGTTAGCATGCAATATTCTAGTGATATTAATGGACACACTAGCATTATCAAGAAACATTGGAGTATATTGGAAGAGACCGCTGGTTCGATAGCTAAAGTTGGAAAGTCCCCCTCTTTCTCGTTTAGGAATAATGCCTCGTTGAAACAACAGCTTTGTAATGAAAGGAGCTCACATAGAGTAGCCAGTAATGAATGTCTTGGCACTTTTTCTGTTAGACATTGTCGGGCATGTCAATATATACACACAAGCATTAGTTATACCCATCCCACCTTAGGCTTTACTATTAAGAGTAAGTGTTTTGCTAATTGTCGCACTACCCACGTGGTTTACTTTTCCTTTTGTGTGACGTGCCACTCATTCTATGTGGGCAAAACCAAAAGAATGTTTAAAGACAGGATCCTTGAACACATCAGGAATATCAAGAATAAGAAAGAATGTAGTGCATTAGCTAGTCATGTAAGCTCCACAGCCCCGACACGCATATTTAAATTCTTTGTGATACAAGTGATTTAGCCTAACATTAGAGGGGGAGATATTGAGAATTGCACAGAGAGTATTGAACAAGAATAGATTATGTTGTTAAACGCTGAGAAACCTCCGGGTTTAAATGGAGTTATTTCCCGTAAACCTTTTCTTAAAGCACATCCTTTGAAACATTAATGTTGTTAGATATTTATATATGTTATTATTTTCTGCATTGCAGCATAAACAGATGATTTAGATATAACATAAGAATGATTTTATTGCATCGATTAATTGTATATCTATTACTAAGAAGGCAATTATAAATGCACCATGTTTTTGATTTCATTACTACTTATATTTAGCATAGCTTTTTATGTCAGCTTATATGTTTATATTTAATTTTAAATGTTACTGTAGTATATGTTTTTGCACTGCGGTGGTGGTGCTGCAGTAGCATTGTCGCCTCACAGTAAGACGTTGTCCTGTTCGATTCTCAGCTAGAGCGTCTTCTGTGTGGAGACATGCATGAATGGGCATACCTCCGTCGAAAGTTGTGCGTCAGGGCCGGCAACTCGGCACGTAAAAATCTACTGCCAATCATTAGCAGACCGGAGTTCCGCTGTGGCGATCCCTAACCGGGAAATGCCAAAAGACACAACAGCAACAACAACAACTGTAGTATATGTTTTACATATGGTTACTAATGTTTTTAACTTTTTTATATAGATATATATATATATATATATATATATATATATATATATATATATATATATTTATTTTTTTATAGCGTAACTCAGTTGTAGTATGGCTTTTAGTAGACATGAACTTCATACATTCTATTTTATTTATACTAGGCTTTTATAGAGTTACTTGGTTAGTCAGTTTGAATTTAATACAGCGAATTACTACATTAATTGATGTTACCTGATAGGTTGCCAATTGTTATTTAAATGTTATTTAAATGTTATTCAGCATTCTAATTTTGTCTAATGAAGTGACTTGGTTAGTTGCGAAAGCGCTCATATATTGTTTGTTTGTTTGTTTTTTATTAAACTTTTTGGTGTGTGAGCTTTGGTGCAGTTTGATTTTTTTCTTCATTTTGCCTTACTCTGCACCTTGCTCTGTTCCCTCGAGCCGTTTTTTAGTTTTGTGGCTGAAGTGATGGTCCTGGGTTTTATTCTAGGTTTATGCTATTGTACAGCATTTTTGTTTTGAGACAGTCTTTTTTTTTCTTTCTTTGCATTTAAACATATTTGGCTTAAGATGACCGATGGCTTACTGTATTTCCAATTGGTTAGAAACTGGTTTGTTTTATTTTGCCTCCTCCCCCTATGATCACCATTGTGCCATCTAGGATGCAGTTGTCGGCACCCTTCATATTTTCTTGTATGCAGCCTAGGTTTCTTTTGTTTTGTGGACTACCTTAGAAGTCAAATGATGCTGTGCTTAGATGATGATTTATTCTGGCTTGATATGGTGTTTGGGGGTGACCCTAATCTTTGGTAGGTTAAGTTTTTTACCAGAGATCTTTGTATCAAGTGTGTCAGTTGTCAAACATTTTTCCTAATGCCTTGATAACTGCCTGAAAATTATATTTTAGTTGAAGCCCATAAATAAAAATCTGTGTCTACGTCTACTTACCGAAATTACACTTCTTCTAATCCAAGATTGCTGACTCAAGTTCAACAAAACTTCAGTCAATCAAAACTATGGACTACCAAACAGCTATCCCTAGGAAACGAACCACTTGGCTGCCAAGGTAAATACAACAATGGAAGGAAATTAAACACATCCAAGTGGGGGGCTTCACCTCCACACCTCCCATACCCCCAGTAACTAAATATACCAACTCTGAGATTGCACTACACTGGGGAAAAGGGTAAAGTTCATCCTGGCGGCAAAGTGGTTTGCTTCCCAGGAAAGCTGTTTGGTAGTCCTTAGTTTTGCTTAACTGGAGTTTCGCTGAAGTGGAGTCAGCAATCTTGGATTCAGAGAAGTCCAAGTTTCAAAACTTCAAACTGCAAATGATTGACACCACAAGACTGAAGTTTTGAAACTTCGGAATTGTAATAAATAAAAAAATAAATAAATAAAAACAAAATAAAAAATGTTTACGTTTTTGCAGGGGGGCAAGCCTCCCTGCACTCCCCACATCCTCTGCAAAATAAATATACCAATTCTGAGATTGCACCACAGTGAGGAAAACAGTAATTTGCTCATTCTGTGTGGTACAGTAATCTCCATTCAAAACGTCCAAAGTTTAAAAACTTCGATATTATGGTCTCCATCATTTGCAGTTTGAAGTTTTGAAACGTTGAATTTGTAAAGGGAATCCATATACACAAACACATACACACACACACGCACGCACACACACACGCACGCACACACACACACACACACACACACACACACACACACACACACACATATATATATATATGTGACAATCAGAAGGTCGAAGTTGGTTCACCCATTTCAGTTGAACTATGGAGGCAGAATGGCGACAAAGTCGGACCCGACATTGTCGAAGTGCGAATCTTGCCCCGATCTCGACCCATGTTAAAGCCTGTACTGAGGTTTACGGTGAGTCACATTTCGACAATGTCAGAATTCGACATTGTCAGTTTCACGGAAGTAGGTCGATGATCCCATCATTCGATGGGGTTAGGCTCGACCTTCTGATGGTATATATATATATATATATATATATATATATATATATATATATATATATATATATATACATACACACACACACACACACACACACACACACATATAGATATATATATATATATATATATATATATATATAGATATATATATATATATATATATAGATATAGATATATGGGTCTACTTCACATGAACAAAGCCTCACTTATTCAAATCCAAAATGAATGAGACGACAACATGGAACTTTCACTTAAGTGATTCCTCACATCACCGATAATTCATCCAGGGAAAGGAAACAGTCAGCCTACATTCGGAAGTTTGCCCTTTTTCCATTTTCCCCACTATAGTGTGATACTGGAGTTGGTATATTTAGTTAGGGGTGGTGTGGTGGGTGAAGCCCCGACTTGTGTGGGTACAAAATGCTTTGGTGAGTTTTTTTGTTGGCCGATTGTCTACTTTCCTTTGCAAACTGGAATAGAGATCACCGTACAGTACAGAACAGGAAATTTACCATTTTCCTCACTGTAGTGCGATCTTGGAGTTGGTATAGTTATTTAGCAGGGGCTGTAGGGGTGCAGGGGGGGCCATCTACACAGGTACACACACACACACACACATATATATATATATATATATATATATATATACATATCTATAAATATATATATATATTTATCTATATATATATATATCTATTAATATATATATATATATATATATATATATATATATATATATATATATATATACACAGAGAGAGAGAGAGAGTTTTTTTTTTTTTAGTTTTCTTTTCTTTGTGAGAATTCTGGACACTGTCCAGTTGTGGTTCACTAAGACTGGATAGTTATCTACATACCTCCCAACCTCTTACTGCAACAGATTTGGACACAGCCTAAAATAATGGGGAGGGGGTGCGAAGGCAAAAAATAGGGACAGATTTTAAATATTGCTTTCATAAACTTAGAAAGTTGCTAGAATAACAGGATTCGTGTTAGCATGGCTTTTCTGAAAGATATGAAGTCTAAAACTCAAATGTATATCATTATTTAGTGACTTCAGTTCTTAGAGACTTGCTAGAAAACCACACCTTTTTGAGGAACAAACCAAAATGAGGGGCAAAAATCTGTACATTCTGTGAAAATCTGTATAGTTGAGAGGTATGAGTGGATTTATAAGTTAAACGATTTTTCAGCTAATCTCACGCATAACTCTTCAGCTGCAGATTTTATTCATATACTGAAGGAGATATGGCAGTGTTTAACCTAGGATCTCTTCAGAACTGGAAACAGCTAAAGACCAGGATGGCAATCAATGCAGTAAATTGTGTTGATGGCCCACTACTGAACCAGAACAGCTGTTATCTGTACCACTAGCTAAAAAGCCAAGCCGGAGAAGTCATAGAGATCTTTCTAGTTGAGTGGAACTTCCGGTGGAAGCATAAATCTGATTTGAGGAACCAGTCTCAGGTAACAAAGCTAATGATGAGGATACAGGGATTGGCACCCTGACAACCAAAAGGGGGCCAACAGTAGATGAAAACCTAGATGACTTTTTAGATTCAGAAATAGAAGAGGATAGGTCAAATTTTTTTATATGGTTTTAAAAAAAATGTTGGGGAAAAAAGTTGTACTGGTAGCACTTGTATTTAACAGTTTGCCAGCCTGTAAGGAAACAACTGTCTGCATCTACATCTGCACCAAATCAGCGTGGGCCTTTCTTAGCAGGGAATGCAATGCCAACTGACCCTGATTTGAACTGACTCTGTGTTTCATTAGGCAGAAGGGAAATAACTAGCATTCTGGGGTCTTGCATCAAATTCCATGTCCCTGTGATAATTAAGGAGAAAGCAGTCCAGGTAGACTACACTGATGTTTTCAATTTAATTGGCATAGAGGGGATCCAAAGGATTATTGAACTGGACAACACACGGTCAAAAGATGTACTGCAGCATCGGTTGCCAAAGGAAAGACAGTGTCATCTGAAAGGATAGTTAGACAATTGGATATTGGCTTTTATGTTATATATGGCCATCATCACTGAAAAGGACTCCATCCAGGCACTCCCCTTACTAGCCAATTTTCTATGAGTTAGAGAGGCCTACCACATTTGAGGTGGATCTTCATGGTTCTAGTATGGTCTGAGTTTTAGGAAATTAAAAGAGACAGATAATCCTCTCCGGTGGGATCAACATCATCCTGATATATAGTTCAGCACAGTGTTGGACCAGTCCTATTATTCGGTTGTCACTACTTCTGTTAATGGTCAGGCCAGTGTTAGACAGTGCTGAGCTTCTAATAATAGGAAATGTTCATGGCCATCCTGTACATTTGCCCATACCCATTTGCCTTCTGGGAAGAACCATCCAGCTACCAGGTGTTAAGGTGATAAAACTTCCTAGGATACTATATAACCTTCATGTCTTAATCTGGAGGCAGCCTAATCTAATTGTATGCTATGGTTATGGGAATGTTTAGACATTTTATCAAAAGGTGGGTGGTCCAAGCAGCAAGTTTGATTGGCATCACTGTCACTGCACATGGAGGAACTGAAAAACCTGACCTGGATTTTAATGAACAGGATGGAATTCAATTAAGTGAATTTGGTCTGGATTTATTTAACCTAGAGTTATTGTAGTCAATTAAGCATTTAGCAGCCTGATTTGTCATTGCAGACCCTATTATATCATTTTACAATGCTATGTTTGTTTTAACTACTGATTCCTCAAGCCATTAATGTGTGGGGGGTGTATCATGTATTACTTGTTAGTGGGTTCTCCTTTAGATTCCCTCTTTCTTTTAGTTCAGCTGCCTTTGTGTTTCATGACAGGTGGAGAAGGTATGTGAGTCAGGGTGTAAAAAAGGCAAGTCTTTAAGGGGGAAGTGATAACCCCTGACCTTGCAGGATTTATGAGAGATGCTCGAGGGCTTCGGGTATGCACATGAACTATAAGTTACTGAGTTGGAATAGTCCGGTGGACACCAACTGAATGAACAGTTTATTTACTTAGATTTATGGCTCAATGGTTAATCTGTTATTATAATTTTAATGATCAGATATCATTCATGTGTTTGTTGTTAATAAGTAGTTCAAGGGAAACCTTGTTCTGTGGTTATTAACTTGTCTCACGGGGACAAATCAGACTTGCCTGCAACTGTGCAGAGCATTTTAAGAGCTTTAAATACCATCCCCCATGGAAGGTAGCGATCACTTTTGTGTTTGACCTTTCAGATCCTTCCCACCCTTCCCTGGTATTGGTTCATTCCTTCCATTGCCATTATAACTTATCCAAACACATCTTATTTTTTTTTGGGGGGGGGGTGCATTGCCTGACAAACTTAACCCATTTTGTATCCCCTTAATGTTTAGTTCAGCAGTGTCTGGTGTTTTGTGACATGGGCAGGAAGACTTTTAAGTCAGGGTGCAAAAAAAGCAAGTCTTCAAGGGGGGAAGTGTTAACCCCTGACCTTGATGGGTTTATGAGAGATGCCCAAGGTGCTTGGGTTACACACCCAGATGATAGCTTGTCAGGCTGGAGCAGGCTTGGGGGTAACAACTGGCTGAATGGTTTATTTAGTAACATTTATGGCTCAATGGTTGATCTGTTATCTTTGTTATTAGGTGATTATCATTATTTATATGATCCAAAATCAGATTTTTGTTTGTTATTAAAAAATGGTCACAAGAAAAAATCTTGGCATGTTGGTATTAACTCATCTCAAGTGGACCAGCAGTCTTAAAGTGATACATCAGCACTGTAGGGACATTATCTGGGAGGGGGATGTATGCCATAACAGTGTTATATTGAACATAATTGCAACTAAAGTCATTAGTTGACTATTATTTCTACAGAAAAACATTGAAAATATGAAGCATATGCCTTCAACAGTCACAAGATTTGTGGTAGTCTTTACTGATGCTGTCTGAGGCATACACTGTCAGCTGCCACTAAGTGATGCCCTCGGCATCATGATTTACAAAACTGTGACCTGCGCTAAGGCTAGGGATGTTTTTGCAGCAGGCATTTAACATGTCCCACTGCTGTGAATTGGCGGCAGTATATCAGCCTTGACTGAAACGTTTTTACAGCGCTCTTAGTCATACATTGTGCAACTTGATTATTCTGTTAAACACCTGTCTCGTACATTTCTTTAATGGTGGCACTCATTCAGAAGCTATCTTATTAATATCATACTAAAATACCCGATGACTGTACTTTTCTTGGCACTAGATATTTCTGCAATGAAAAGAATGGATGTTATTTATGAACCTTACCCAAAAACTCTAAATTACAACCAGGAAAACAATGACGTGGCAGAGTGCTTAGATTTTATGGCTGTTGCATGGTGTTTCTGTTTCTGTTTTAGGTACAGCACTAAATTTACTATAATAGATAAAAATGACATCTTTCTTACAAAGAGTCTATGCTGTAGACGTTGTCTTTGTGTCTTTCGGCTTTTCCCGGTTAGGGGTTGCCACAGCAGAACTCCGGTCCGCTAATGATTGGTAGTTGATTTTTAAGTGCTAAGTTGCCAGCCCTGACGCACAACCTTCAACAAAGGTATGCCCATTCACACATGTCTCCATGTAGAAGACGCTCTAGCTGTGAATCGAACCATCGTTTTTGAATCTGTACTGCATAATGAAATTAAGCCATGTTAAAAATTCAGATGGGACTAGGTCACATCAAATTTTGGCAAAAAGATATGTACAGATATTATTCATATGGTACACATATATACTTGTAATGTTTAAACATCATAAAAGGAGTTATATCTATCTGAGGTAAAAAAGTAGTAAGTTAGAAAAATACATAATGTACTGGTACTTCTGGCAATACCAATGAAAGAAGAAATATTTTAATGCACCCACAATGTTATGGCACAAGTGCCACAGAATGACATATTTTCCCTGAATGTGCTGAATTACTTGTGACCACTCTCTTTTTATCTCTGCAATGACATTGTCAGCATTCATTTATAAGGCAGTAATGAAGAAGGCACTGTTAGTGGGCATACATTCATTTATAAACAATATTATTTATTTGCTTTGTGTACTTGTAGTATGTTCTGAGCTCTTTGAACTCCAGAAGATTCATTCTCTCCATCACTGCCTTAAATTACCTCAGATGTAAATGGTTAGGAATGTTTGACTGCATCTTAACAATCATAATTTGAGGTATGTAGAGTAATATGGTATTTTGTCCAATTCTGCAGGATTTTTAGTGAAGGCAGTTTCCCTCTCTGTATAAATATTAAATGCCATAAACATAGGTAGTGTGATTCTATAGTGTTTAATTAAATGTAGTAATCTAAGAATTCTTTTGAAATTTATCTTATGTGACAGAGTAAGGAAAGTAATCAGAACAGTAAAATACATGGACAAAGAAATAAGCAATCAACATCTTAAGTTTTTCACAGTGAACAATATATAGTCATAGGCTTGTGACAAAAGGTGTGAAAAAAGTTGAAATCAGTTCCTGAAGGTCAAATTGCAAAAACCCACACTCATGTTGTTTATGCTTAATACACCATACATACTGTAGCAAGAAGTTTAAATTGCTTGAAAACTCCAATGAAAAATGTCATCATTTTTGTAAAAGAGTACCATTATTTATACTTGTTATTACTGTAGCACAGGTGTTTCGGGTTGGACATCCTGGTGAGATGCATTGCTGTGATCACCTTCATTACTCAAGCAGACAGCAAAACAGTCAAGAAAGTGATGTAGAGTACATACTACAATGCTGAAATCACCCTACTGTTAGTTTTATAATGGATCTAGACATCTCTGATTTACAATTTCATATATCAGTGAAGAGGAAATATAATTTGCATTGCATAATCTAAAACTTATAACTTCTGGACTAATGCAGGGAGCAATATGAAATCTTAACAAAAACATTTATTACGGAATCTTGATATAATGCATGTGATTCTCATATATGCACATGCTAAGCAAATGATCCTGTTAAATAATAATATATTTTATCAGTCCCTAATCTGTTCTACATATAGTTTTCAGTTCAGTCCTTTCTTTCATTCATGCTACATTTTCATGTCTGCCAATGGACTTCAGGGAACATAAACAGAAAGCGATCTGAATTATCCAGATAACAAAAATAACAGTCTACAAAATAAAATATAATCAGGCAACTGTTGTGTTAGAATGATGCAGTAAATAAGAGTAATCTAGGAAAATAGGATGTCCCTGTATGAATCTCAGAGAATAAAAAAAATATTTTAAATAACATTTCTCACTCGGTAATTTCTGGGATTACATAATAATGCCAATGCTTGCATAAATCAGAACTGTAAACGAATGCCTTATGATTGTAGAAAAGTCACTGATTATAAAATGAGACTGCTATTTAAATGTAAGTCCAACACATTCACAACCATCATTTTAATGGAAAATGCAGTAGGGAAAAAAATGAAGAAATTAAGGCAAACAAGCCAAAAAAAAACATTTTCACACATATGTTCTTGACATGTGCAGCAACAAAAATGAAAATAAAAAATAAATAAAAACATCCACAGATGGAGCCAGTCAGTTATGTAGTTATGAACAGATATAACTAGTGATGGCCTTACCTATCGCTGTAGGCAGCAGCTGTCGCAGTGGCAGGCTGTGCATATCGGTAGGCAGTGTAACCACCCTGCAATACAAATGTAGACTTGAATCTTAAATGTACTATAACTAATTCAAGCAAATATTTACAGATGCATTTGCTATACTTAATACTATGCATATAATGTTAAATAATGTACTTGTTCATTGACTGATTAATACACTATTATAACTTGATTTTCCTACAAACCACTGCTAAAAATAAGATACATAAAAATCATATCCTCAGGAAACACTGCTGCTTTTACATAACCATCGGACAACTGTGCTTTTGCGTCATAAAAGTCATTTAATAAATTTTACTTTGTGCTCTTTTATTCTCCATGAAAAGAAAATCATGTTCTATACCTTAATTTAGTGAAATAGTTGCTAAAAATATGCAAATGCTATTGATGCATTTCACTGATCTCAGTGCTATATCTGTTTCACAAGGTGAAGTTCTACATATTGCAAAATTATTAGGTTATTTCTTATCACATTGTGCTGTAAGAAATCGTGCTGTATTATGCTTAACATCACTTTAATTAACACACATTGTATTTGCCATATTGCTAAGATTCCAAATTTGTAAATGCAATCGTAATCCAAAACATGTCTTCTCCAATTAAAATGTGGATGTGCATAACATTAATTGCACCTGTTCAATTAAGCAAGCAGGACAAACAAATGCACATTTTTGGATGGAATTGTGTGCAGTGATGCATCGATTATCAGACTGTGAAAACAGCAGAGATTCCTGTTCAGCCGACCACAGTGTTATCTCAACCATTTCAAAATGATCTCAGCATGCCAATTAACAAAGCGAGCTGGGTCTCCACAGATAACACAAACACCATTTATGTTCCAATTAGAACTCTCTGCCCCATCTTCCTTTGGGACAAATGCACGCTATGTGTTCTCTAGACAAGCTTATTGGAATTACAAAAAAAGTTAAAGAAACAGATTCTATAAGCCTTGCATGACACATTCCCAGTTTAGGCAGAATTCCAGTTTTGAACACAAATCATCAGCAAGTTGGATTTTAGCAAACGTTATCTACTCATAGGTGATTAATAGAAATGTGGGTATCTTTCAGTTTTAATGACAGAAGAATATCTGTAAAGGCAGACTACATCTGAAGGAATCATTACATGCCTTCTGTATTAGTAAAGCCTCCATTAAAAAGGTGTCCGACTGATCAAATCTATGTACCAGTATGTTCAACCACTATATAATAACATTCTACATACAATGCAGGAAAATGAATGCGGAATGTACATGCGTGCCTGAGTTTGATTATTATATATCTCCATGTAATAATGATTTTGTACCTCCTATTTTAAAATGTTCTTCTTCTCCTATTTACATTTTAGTACATATTTACTATTCCTTTAGTTATTCATTGATGTAAAATAGATGAATGACAGTTTAGGAGACTATCTTAACTGGAAAAAGATTGAGAACTATTATTCACGTTTTCCTACTACTCAATAGTCATCTTTTGGCATAGAATTTTCTAAATCATATAAAAACTGATAAATAAAAAGGCCATGATGCCGAAATGTAAAAATCAGTGAAAAGTGAGACAGTCTTGTTCGATGGAACTAATTGCCCCATTCCCTGCCTGTACATTTCATACAGGTTTGATTTGCAGTTATTTAAAAATACATATTATTTAGTTTTCTACTAGCTGCAATCCTTTTCGAAGGTTTGTTTTCTTACAGCTTCTCTGTACAGAATTCCCATATGCAAAGATAATTATTTAGTAGCCTGTAGTAAGCAGATTTCTGCTTTCTCACCCAGTGTGGTCACCACATATTAAATATGAGTACAGTATGACGCCCTACAACTAGTACTATAAAGCTTGTACTTGTTAATTAATACTTAACTCAACCTGTGGAAGCCTCTCAATTATCACTATCTTGGAGTAATGTTACTATTTTTAAGCCTGTTATTCCTTAACATAATCTTCTGACCCATCATCACACATGACGTTTGAAACTGTCAGCACAAAGAATACCGCATTACATGACCGACATACAATTGATACTAATAATTTAGATTTCCCTTTCCCAGATGCAAAAATAAATGTCATTGTACGGAGCCTGTTGCAATGCAGTTCATTAAAATCTACAGATTTTATACTATCTTATGGATAATATATTTTTCTCATTTTATCACTCTTGTTTTTTTTAATGAATTACTCTTCACACAAAATTGCCACTCATTCTAAAGACACCCACAAAGCATTCTATAGCTATGTCAAGAATCTCAATGGCAACACTCAGATCTGCTCTGAGTTACAGCACAATGGCACTAAATATACAGAACCAACTGATATTGCCAACATCCTGGCAGATAGTTTCAGTACTAACTTTACCCCCACTCACCGCCTAGAGGGCCCATCTCTATACCGGAAGAATGCAAAGTTCCTATAATCACGGCTGCACAGGTAAAAAACACACTCTCCAAAGCCAAGAACACAGCATCCATGGGACCTGACAATATCCCAGGCTGCATTCTACACGAACTACAGAATGAACTGGCACCTCACCTAAGTACCATGTTCAATCATAGCCTCACCTCAGGCTTTGTGCCCACTGAATGGCGCACCACAATGGTTATCCCACTCCACAAAGGGGGAGCCACGACTGACCCTGGGAACTACTGCCCCATTAGCCTGATGAGCCTGGTCTGCAAGCCCAGTACCATCATGGAACTTATAAACAAAGACATTGGTAATCTCCAAACTCTGGACCCTATCCAGTTCGGGTTTGTAAAAGGCAGATCATGTCTCCTAAACCTGACTGACTTCTTTGAAGCAGTCACCAAAGCCGTAGATGAGGGTAAGGTGGTTCACACAGCTTATCTAGGTCTCAACAAAGCTTTCGACACCATCCCCCACTCTGGAATTCTAGATAAGCTTACTAAACTAGGTATAAATCCCTATGTCACAAGATGGGTTGCCAACTGGCTCATGGACAGAACTCACACTGTGAAAGTAGCAGACTCCAAATCCGACCTCAGACCAGTGACAAGTGGAGTACCACAGGGTTCAGTCCTGGGTCCTCTGCTGTTTGATATCTACTTCTCTGAAGTACAGGCTAACACAGATGGTCTTTGGCTAACAAAGTTTGCAAATGACTGCAAACTAGGAGCCGTAATCAAAACTCCTAACGATGTGGACATACTACAAACAGGCCTCACTGAGACAGATGCCTGGTGTCAAAGCCATGGCCTGAAGCTCAATGCCAAAAAGTGTATTGTCATCCCCTTTGGTAAAAACTCTGTACCTATGAACTACCACATAAGTGGTAGTCTACTTAACGCCGAAAGTGTGATAAGAGACCTTGTGACACAGGTGGACAGTAGTGTCTCCTTTGATAATCACATCACCACAGTGGTCAGAAAATCCTTCTACATGGCTCACCTCATCAGAAAAGGTTTCTCATCCAGAAAAAAAGAGGTAATTGTTCGACTCTACTCATCATTCATTAGACCCATTATAGAGTACAATGTCCCTTTTCATATGTACATCACAAGACATCTACAACAACTGGAAAGGCCACAGAAATACCTCACAAAGAGGATTACTGCCCCCAAACAGATGCCTTATGCAGACCGTCTCAAAAAACTCCAGCTTTACTCAGTCATATATCGCTTACTCATAGGCGATCTCTGCCTAACATACAAAGCTATGTCAAACCCAGAGCTGTTAGACATGCTCCACTTAAAGAAATCCCAATCCCTCTGATATACACACTCTTGGGACCTAAACCTGTTCACCACAATAAACAGAACATGCTGGAGGGATAGATTCCTGTCCCAGAGACTTCCCATACTCTGGAACAGACTACCTATCTATGTCAAACAGAGCTCCTCATTAGCACCCTTCAAGAAAAATTTTGATGACTGGATGGGAAATAGGAAATTCACCCCAGGGATCACTTCTGTGGCTCTGCTCGACAGGGGCACAGGAAAATAATTTTCTTGGGTGGCGAAAGCCAGTGTACCTTTTTGGCTAGGCTTATATAGGCCCTAGGGCTAATAGCCTAGTACCTACCTATGAACCTATAAGGACTTTGATTGCACTGTTTTCAACCATGTTTTCTTCATAATTTTTTCTAACTCACTGGCTGTCTATCTCTCAACTAATGTTTCACTTTGAAGCTTTACAGCCTTATCACTAGTTACCAATTCACTGCTCCCTAGGGCAGTAATTAAGAGGTGGTACATGATATAAAAGTTTGAACACTTCTGTCCATCTTATGTTTAAACTATATGTTTAAGAATTCCTGTGTAGTATATACAGCTACAGATATATAATTTTTCTATGGTTAGTACTTTTTTAATCAGACTGGACATGAACTGAATTACTTAAACTAAATTGTGTCTGTTGTCCTTGAAATCTATTATGAAAGAAATGATCTAAGAAATAATTATTCTGGTATGCTGATGACAACAGTCATTCTGATACATATTTATGCCCTGTGTTCTGCACTGACCTATTTCCACAAGAGGTTGTCTTTCATTTGGCTGTATGGTGTAGAAGAACAGCTACAAATATACAGTGAGAGCATTGTGTTAACTTCTGCAATGAGAGAGAGAGAGAGAGAGAGAGAGAGAGAGAGAGAGAGAGAGAGAGAGAGAGAGAGAGAGAGAGAGAGAGAGAGAGAGAGAGAGAATAGAGAGAGAGAGAGAGAGAGAGGATGGCACAGTGGTACGGAGGTAGCGTTGTTACCTCACAGCAAGATGTTCTCTGGTTCGATTCTCGGATGGAGTGCCTTCTGTGTGGAGTCCTGTATGTCCTCCCTGCATCCATGTGGGTTTCCTCCAGATGATCCAGTTTCCTCCCATGTTTCAAAGACATGCGTCTTGAGCATTTCTCCCCAGTCCTCTGCTGAAAATTGGCTTTGTTCCAAGTTGGACTTTCCTGGTTAACAAATTATATATATATATATATATATATATATATATATATATATATATATATACATACACACATATATATATATATATATATATATATATATATATATATATATATACATATCTGTGTGTGTGCATATATACATAATGCATAACCAGTACTGGAAGGGACAAAAGTCCATCACAAGTTGTGGACACAGCAATAAGAACATAAATACACTCAGAGACATTCAGGTTCATACATGCACATGCACATACACAGATGCAAATGCACATATTAGGGCAAAAAAATGCTTAGATGCCTACTACAACACAGGAGCTTTCACTATTCAAAACTCCTTCTTTTTCAGTCTATATCTCCTATCTTTTCACTGGATTCAGTCTTGACCCATAAATAATATTAAAAAAATATTTCTAACTTCTCATTTTACACTTTATCTGGAAAAATATACACACCTCCCTTAAATATGCTACTTTTCATAATATGCATGTGTTTATCATATATACTTTTTTGTTAAATGATACAATAAAACATTTCCATCATGATAACATTTTTTTATTCCCTCCAACATTATCTTTTCTATTTCAAACTCTGCATATTTCACACCTAATATACTCATTTCCTTCCAAGTATAATATTTGCCACTTATTTTCAGAGTTTCGCTAGGTTTATTTAATATTTCCACCACTCATACCACCACTTCATTGACTGATACCTTACTGCTATCTGTAATCGCTAAATCATCTTCATATGACAGGCAAATATGAATATTTACTGATTAGAGATAAAAATAAGATATCAGTCAGTAAGATGGTGGAATTTTCTGGTAAATAGATAGATGGGAGAAGAGATAAAAATTAGGAGAGGATTTAGACATTTGTTATATCTTTTCTGTCATCTCTTTTCCATATAAAGTTAACTACTTCACCACATATCCCTTCATCTATTATTCCTTTCTCAATATATTAATTTAATATTTTATAGCATATTTAATGCACCATTTTTATGCAACATTTTATAATATTTGTAACCTAATCCATCTATTCCTGGTATTGATTTTTCCCATCCTCCTTTTACTATATATTCTATTTTTCTCATAATAATCTAATTTCAAGAGAATCAGTTATTAATTTTAATGCTTTCTTTACTGTCTATATTTGTTCTTGTGCTGTTCTCTTTTCATACATTTCATCCATAAATGTTTCCTTAATTTCCGTTTTGTCCCCCTGTCTGTATCTAATATTTTCTCCTTCATCAAAGAATACATCCATTCTTCCTTCTCTTATGTTTAATTCTTTAACTAAAATAGTGAAGCTTGTTTTCTAAACAACATCATCTTTTCCTCTATTTTTTATACATCTCTTTCCTTTTCTCTTATTCTGTCTCCACATTAGTTTATTTTTCATGTCATTTTATGATTTCATTGCATACTCTAATGTTCATTTGCTTCAGTTATTTCCCTAAAAATATTTTATTGCATTATTCTTTATTGCTACTGTACCAAACTGACAGTTTTCGTATTGTACTCCCATTGTCCTATCCTGTTTCTATACAATTTTCTTTTCATCTCATCTGTTTTAGCAATCCCCCCATTTCATCTTTGTTTTCCTTCTTTTGTTATTTCCTTATTGTAGACCACCAATGATACAACACCACCAGATGTTGCAAAGTTAATTACTTTTGTTCTTTATTGTAAACAATAACTTTATTATCCCTTTTGCCTCCTTTTCTATCCCATACTGCTGTATGATCTGAGAAACTGAGAAATCGCTACCCCATCAGTTATTTCAACCATTATTTGTTTTATATATTTTGAATAAACTGCATAATCAGTTTGAGTTCTGATAGTCCTGTTTTTATATGTTCATTCTCTACTGTTTCCTAGTTCCATCCCTCTATACAAATGATATTGCTACTTTAATTAATTGTGTTACTTTCCCCTCTCTTTCTCAAATTGCCCTTAAAAATCTCTCATCATAATATATTATATATTTAATAGGATGAACATTTTAAGTTCTTCAAACATCTTTTTCTCTCCATCATATTCCATTTTTGGGGTATCGTACACCAATAATCTTGCAAGTACTGCTAACGCCAAGTTCAATATCATTATCTCGTCCCATTTTAAAACAGTCCCTTTCGCTAAACACATCACTCCCCATTGATCAAATATCATTTGACCCCATATTGCTTCAGTTATTTTCCTTTCTTGTTCCTGCTGACATCTTGTAATTAACAAACATATAACCTACATGCTTAATTTTTACACCATTCAGTCTCTACCACATCTCTAATAGCGTTTTAAATGCTGTTAACTCTTAGAGCTAATATTGGTAAGTCATTCCTTTCAGTTTTTACCCAGTGCTCAGGCCAAACTCCTCTCAGTCATTTTGGGATTTTCCTGAAAAGAGGCCACTGGCCTAGTGGACTAACCATGTTTGCAAAGGATTAATAAACAAATGCATTAGCCATCATCTTATTCATAGGTTCATGGGTTCACAGGATGATACTAGGCTATTGGCCCAGGTCCTTATAAGCCTAGCCAATAATTTTCCCATGTTCCCTCAAAGTCACCACCTGTTTCCCCTGTCCAGCAGGGACATAGGTGGGATCCCAGGGGTGTATTTTCTGTTTCCCATCCAGTCATCCAGGTTCCTGTTAAGGAGGGCTAGAGAGGTACTTTGCTTGACATTGAGAGGGAGTCTATTCCACAGATGGGGGAGTCTTTGGGAAACCAATCTATCCCACCAACAAGTTCTATTAATGTCACAGACTAGGATATGGCCTTGCATGTGGGTTGCGTGAGTGGAGTTTGACTTATGGATATGCAGCATCTCCATCAAGGCTGGGTCTGAGATGGCCTTGTATGCCAGACACAGATCATCTCTGAGCAGTCTGTACAAGACTGAGTAGAGGAGACAGGGCCTTTAGCCTGTCTGTATAGGACAAGTGTTTGAGACCCTGGATTTGATCAGGAACCTCTGTGGTCTCTCTAGCTGCTGCATGTGCTTGGCAAGGTACATGCTGAAGGGGTCATTGTACTCGATAATGGTTCTGATAGGGGAGGAGTACAGAGATGTTATGACTTCATTTGTCCTGGATGAAATACCCTTATTTATGAGGTAGGCCTTGTAGAAAGCCTTCCATACAATTGAGGCGATGTGGTGGTCAAAAGTCAGGTTGCTATCAACCTGGGTGCCCGAGTCCCTCACAACTAATTGCATGCTTAGTACATTGTTATTAATGTGGTAATTGGTGGGGATGCCATTTTCCCCAAAGGGAATAATGATGCATTTCTTGGCATTCAGTTTGAGGCCATGCTTCTGGCACTAAGCCATTAGTTTTAGGTAAGGTCCTCTTGGAGGATGTTCACATAACTAGGGGAATTTAAGACAGCACCCAGCTTGCAGTCATCTGCAAACTTGGTCAGCCACAGACCACCGGTTTTGGCTTGCACTTCGGAAAAGTAAATTCCAAACCGTAGAGGCCCCAAGACTGATCCTTGGGGTACACCGCTCACTACGGGTCTACTACTAGAGGAGGCTTACCCTATTTTGACTGAGTGTATTCTATCAGTGAGCCAGTTAGCTACCCATCTGGTAACATACAGGTTGATGCCTAGCTGGGAGAGTTTATCTATTTTGCCTGAGTGTGGAATAGTGTCAAAGGCTTTGGTTAGGTCAAGGTAGGCAGTGTGCATCATCGTCCATGGCTTTGGTGACTGTTTCAAAGAAGTTAAGCAAGTTTAACAGGCATGATCTCCCTTTGACAAAACCAAACTGTGTGGGGTCAAGCATTTAGAGTTTGCCAATGTCCTTGTTTATAAGGTCCATGATAATGCTTTCCATGGCCTTTCAGTTCCGGCTAGTTAGGCTGATGGGCCGATAATTGCCTGGGTCAGTGGACGCTCCATTTTGTGTAGAGGGATGACAGTGGCTGTCCTCCATTCAGCTGGGATGAAGCCGGTGTTCAGGCTTTAGTTGAATAGGGTGCCTAATGGAGCTCAGAGCTCATGCCTGAGCTCATGTAGGATACAGCCAGGGATGTTATCGGGTCCCATGGAGACTGTATTTTTTGCTTTTGAGAAGGCATTAACAACCTGTTCCCTGGTGTAAGGGGATGGGGGCAGGTGTTGGGGATGTCCTGGTTTACTAATGGGGGGACAGGGGGTTGAAGTTTTAACTGAACCTGTCTGCCAACAGGTTGGCTATATCTCTGGCGTTTGTGTATGTGGTGTTAGTGACCACCAGTTCAGAGCAGATTTGAGTGTTACTTTTGAGACTGCAGACGTATATGAAGGCCTTGTGATTGTCCTTAGTTGATGTGGCCAATGTGGGCTCAAAGTTATATTTAGAGGATTTTACCAGTGACCTTATTTGCTTGTTCAGACAAAGGAGAGATTGCTTTCAAGTTGGCACCTGCTCCTTCTTGGTCCTGGACAGCATTTGTTTTCTTTTTATTATTGAGTTTGTTTATTGCTGCTGTCTACCAGACAGGTTTACTCTTCCTTGAGGAACATGATTTGGTCCTGTCAGGTATTGCTGAGACCATACAGCTATGTAGGTTATCATATAGTTTTTTGGTGTAGGTTTGGACATTAGTGCTAGTTCTAACTGAAGGGACAGTGGCTGTGAAGCTGCTTATACCTGCTCTGAGGAGATTGTAGTCAGCTTTGGAAAAGTTTTTTTTGTTTAACCATGACATGGGTGGGGTCAGGGGAGATGGTGACTTCAAAAGTGATCACTTTATCGTCAGATCTTACCAAGGGGGTAGGGGTGCTACAGTGGCTATTCATGTTAGTTTGGACCAGGTCCAAGATATTTTCACCTCTGGTAGGGGTCTTGACCTGCTGATCCAATGCACTGACATTAACAAAGTCAAGCAATCTCTGGGCATTCATGTTTGAGCTAGAATAGGTCTTCCACTCTATGGTTGGGTAGTTAAAGCCACCCAAAATCAGGGTAGAGGGTTGTATCCTGATGGATCCAAGTAAGTCTGGATAGGTGGAGCGGGTGTCTTGAGTCATAGCTGGGGGTCTGTAATTAGCTATGATTTGAATACGTGTTTTGACAACTGTTAACTGCACTTGGAGTGCCTCCTGTGCGTCATACCATTTGACCAGCCTGGTGGTGTGTATGTCTTTGATAAATATTGAAACGCTACCTTTGTAGCTCTTCATTTGGGGTCTGAAAGTATGGTAGGATGAGTAACCTAGTAAGGCTGGGGTTCTCTCCACAGTTTCAAACCAGGTTTCAGTGACTTTACAAATGTCAGCATCCTCCAGGGCAAGGAATGCTTGCAATGAGTGAAGATTGCTAGTGTTTAATAGCATGATCTCTAAATTTCATTTAGAAGAATTTTTCATGTTGGTAATTTTGTGCTCTTGACTTTGCCTAAAAAAGGTACTATGGAGGAGGAAAGAGACTTTGCCAGAAACCTGAAGCCTAGGGGAGACAGATGAAGGCCATTTCTGGCAAAGCATCATGGTCTGTCAATCATGTCTTCCCAGGCTGTCAGGTACTGGATCCCCTTGGAATGACACCAGAAACTAAGCCAATTGTTAAAGTCAAACATTTTCTGTTTGTATTGAGGCATCACTCTTGGTTCATAGGTTCATAGGTTCATAGGTTTATACTAGGCTATCTGCCCTAAGGCATTTATAAGCCTAGCCCAAATTATTGTGGCTTACGCCACCCCTTATATGAAAAAATACTGTGTCCATTAGTTTGTTGTGCCTCTGTCCAGCAGTGACCCAGAGATGATTCCCGGGGTAAACCTACGATCTCCCATCCACAGGTCTAGATTTCTCTTGAACAGAGTCAGCGAGGTGCTCTGCCTCACATGGACCGGGATTTTATTCCACAGCATAGGGAGTCTCTGAGTGATAAATCTATCCCTCCAGCACGTCCTATTTATATCCGTGCTAAGGTTTAAGTCGCTTGCTCTAGTGGTTTTGGTGGATTTGGAGTTTTTGAGGTGGAGCACGTACATTAATTCCGGGTTGGACATGGCCTTGTATGTCAGGCACATGTCGGCTCTGAGCAGCCGGTATGCGACTGAATAGAGCTGGAGTTTCTTCAATCTGGCAGCATATGACAGATTTTGGAGTCCCTTTATCCTTTTGGTGAGGAACTTTTGGGGTCTCTCCAATTGCTGCAGATGTCGGGTGAGATACATCCCGAATGGGGCATTGTACTCGATCATTGGTCTGATAAGTGAAGAGTACAGGGAACAATGACCTCACTAGATCTGGATGTGAATCCCTTCATGATCAGGTGGGCAATGTAGAAGGTCTTTCTAACCACTTTAGCAATGTGAGTGTCAAAGAAAGGCCACTGTCAACCTGGGTCCCCAGGTCCCTGATAACCTCTTCTGTGCTTAGTGGATTGCCACCTATATGGTAGCTTGGGGTTACCTTGTTTTTCCCGAAGGGTATGACTATACATTTTTGGCGTTTAACTTCAGGCCATGGCTCTGGCACCAGCTATCTGTTTCCGTGAGTCCCTTCTGAAGGATATCAGTGTCCGATGCACTTTCCACTATGGCCCAGTTTGCAGTCATCTGCAAACTTTGTCAGCCAAAGTCCTCCCATGTTGGCCTGTACTTCTGAGAAGTAGATGCCAAACAATAGGGGCCAAGGACCGAGCCCTGTGGGACACCACTTGTGACCGGCTTGGAGTCTGACACAGCGCCAGCAACTCTAACCCTGTGGGTTCTGTCCTTAAGCCAGTTTGCAACCCATCTTGTGACATATGGGTTTACATTTAAGCTGGTAGTTTTTCTACAATACCCGAGTGGGGTATTGTGTCGAAAGCCTTTGCAAGGTCAAGGTAGGCTGTATGGACTGCCTTTCCCTCATCAATGGCCTTGGTGACTATTTCAAGAAGTCGACCAAGTTCAAAAGGCATGATCTTCCCTTGACAAAGCCAAACTGGGTCGGGTCCAATGTCTGCAAGTCCCCTATATCTTTGTTTATGAGCTCCATTATGATCCTCTCCATAGCTTTGCAGACTAGACTTGTTAAGCTTATGGGGCGGTAATTACCAGGGTCCGTAGAGGCGCCACCTTTGTGGAGTGGGACCACAGTTGCCGTACGCCACTCCTTGGGCACGTATCCTGTGGTAAGGCTGAGATTAAACAGCTGCCTTATGTGCGGGTTTAATTCCTCATTTAGCTCGTGTAGCACACAGCCGGGGACACCATCCGGTCCCATTGATGCTGTGTTTTTAGCTTTAGAGAGAGCTTAGGATGCTGCTTAAGGCTAGGGACATACCTGCCTGGGACATGTATTCAGTGAGCTTAATCATGTCTCTCTTCATATAGTCCAGAGAGGTACATCTGAAATCATTCACACCAGCATGGACTATAAGAGAGTCATAATAGTACCTGTTGTTAAGAGACTTGAGTGTGTGCATGATATGGTGGATTCTAGCACCTGACAAGCAACTTACCGTGACTTTCTCCTTGTTTAGTGTGGGGCACATCTGTGTGTCTCACGATAGAGTCTCCTATGACTAAATATGTTGAGTTTTTGGCTGGGCCTCAGAGGCTGTGAGACACAGACATGTGTACTATGTGTGATGCTTGGTGCTGTAGATTGTGATGCGCGTATGTATTTTTGCTTCAAAGTATCTTTTATTTAGGTACGTTTTTATTGAGAACCTCTGCATATGTAGGAGTGTGTTGTACAGATGTGGGTGGTGTTGCAGGTGTGGTGTTCATAGTGTTTGTGCAGACAACATTCTCAGTGCCAGATGTACTGGATTGTGACTAAACCACAAGGATTCTAGGTTCATAACGTAATTACATCTCTCACACATTGTGTTCCCAGGTGGTAGTAGTAGAGGGTTGTCTGTGTACATAAGGCAGCTACTACGCTGTCTCAGGATGCCCATATAAACCAGAGTAGGAGGAGAAACCACAGGAAATTGTCTATCCATGGTTATCAGAATCTGCGGAAGAGAGGTCAGGGATAGTAGAGTGGGTACTATCTGAGGAGAGTACCTATAGGTGTGAGTAGGGCTGGATAAAATCAATACAGTATCAACAGACAAGGGCTTCACTTAAAGAGGAGTGCTGGTAAGGGAAAAAATACAACTGAGATGCCTCACAAAGGGGTAAAACAGCACAACAGTAGTATGCGACAGGCAAATAAGCACAAAACCATGCAAATGTTGGGTTTAAATACCACAAAAACAAAAGTAAAACTGAAACACTGGAATTGACCGAGCAACCCTTGTCTCTAAGCTACTAGCTCAACACCTTATGCCAGACCAATTCCAACCAGTTCACTTACTCCCACTAAGTGCAGGCAAGCCCTAGTCAACACAAGATGGTGTAGCAGGAAACACAGGAATCAGACAAACAGATCTGGATACAGCAAAACCTGTAACCAGACTATGCTAAAGATATTTAAACTCTGTTTAGGTCGATTTAACACAGGAGAATAGATACACACTTAAATGTAATAGTAGCAAACAAGAGCAAACTGATTTAAACAAATTAACCAATTAACCAATAAAAAAGCTCAAAACTGAATCCTGTTCCAGCAGTCTTCAATCAGACAAGTTCTAATTCCACACACCTGCCACTAGGGTGCAGGGCAACCCTCTCCAAAAAAGATGGCCTGGATTATTGCTCAAGTTATACAAACAGAGCAAGATTCAGCAGATCTGAATCTAGTCTATACTACAGCAAACAAGGGACACCAATTTCAGAAAGAAACAGCTTAAATAAGTAGGTACAATAAGCCTTCAACCAGCAATTCCCAGCTCGGAAGGGCAGAATCTACCATCTCCTCCCACAAGAGTGCAGACTACAAACCTTCTTAATGTAAAATAACTGGCCTGAATCCCAAGTGCTAAAACCAGAACTAATACACTTTTAGAATAACAGTCACTAAGCCTTCAACCATAACTCCCAATTTAGAAGGATATAAGCTACCTCTCCTGCCACAAGAGTGCAGACCACAAACCTTCTTAATGTAAAATAACTGGCCTGAACCCCAAGTGCTTAAACCAGAACTAAGACACTTTTAGAATAACAGTCACTAAGCCTTCAACCATAACTCCCAATTTAGAAGGATATAAGCTACCTCTCCTGCCACAAGAGTGCAGACCACAAACCTTCTTAATGTAAAACAACTGCCCTAAAGCCCAAGTGCTTAAAGCAAAAGGCTTAGAATAACAGTTACAATTTAATCAGGCTACTAAGAAGCAGTAGTAAATGCAGCAGAATAAATTCAATTATGTACTTTTAAGAACGAGAAGCAAAAGCAAAATAAAGTAATAAAGTAGGAAGAAACACAAATACAGTAAAAGCAGATGAATAAAGTGCAATTTTTTAGGTTAAGTGGGAAGTGATGAAACAAGATAATGCAAGGTTGAAAAACGAATATTTCTCTGTACTCACTAGAATAAGCTGATGAGATGGGACTGGGAGGAGTGCCCAAAATTAGATTTATAGTAAGGGTGGGCAATTCAAAAGCCACCAAATTTAGGAACACAACAGGGATTGGATGGGTTGGACGGGGAAGAATGCAATCAAAAATGGGTGATATTCAGAGCAATGCAGACCACACAAACACTTCAGCTAAATACAGATATTTACAAATAAAAGAGCAATGTTGTTTCTCAGCTCCCCCACTAATTAACTGATGCTATTCACAGTTTGCAAAGGAATTGTTAGGTAAAGTTTTTTTAACTGACCCTAGCCAAGAACTCTTAAAATTCCTACAGAACAGAAAACTTAAAACAAAACAAATGCAATACTATAATAAGATACAAAATAGAAGTGATCAAACCTTAAATAAAGAGCTTCAAATCAAAATTGAATGCATTCAGAGATGACTGATATTCAGAACAATGCAGATCACAGAAACACATAAATAATAGAGGCTAAGTGCTACCTATAATTCTCTTGGATAAGGTTAGAGTATATGGCAGAAAAATGTAATATTATTTTTAAAAATGGAAAATGACAGATATCACTTGTATCACAATCAGATGATGATCTCGACTTGGGGCAGTAATGGAATGTCAACAGTGAAATTCCTGATTTGCCAAAGACATTATATTTGTAAAACATATCTAACATTTGAAGAAACTTGAAAACTCCTATTAAGCAATGGCTGATTAATCTTCTGTCAATGTTCTTTAAAGAAGGGAATTTCTCTCAGTCTTTGCCATTGTATCTATTTCCTTATAAACATTAAAAGATCAGTCTGCTAATAATATGTTTGCCATGTTTCTTCCTGGGATTTCATGTGAAATACATGCAATAAGACATTTTCTCTTTTGGCATTTGCCTGGTATAAAATGAAATAGCATTAAACGCAAGTGCAATTTCCCATATGTTTTCACTCATCCAATGGCCACTTGCAGCTCAGACAGTGACTAGCTCTCACAGTGTTAATGACCGAGATATCTAAGACACTACATAAACAGGACCCTCAGCTGAATAACTACTATGCTACTCAGTGAAACAAAACATTAGAAGTTCTAGGTAAAGACCTTTTGGCTATTTATATTCTATATCTGTCCATCCGAGGTGGTGGTGCTGCAGTAGCATTGTCGCCTCACAGTAAGATGCTGTCCAGTTCGATTCTCAGCTAGAGCGTCTTCTGCATGAATGGGCGTACCTTTGTTGAAGGTTGTGTATCAGGGCTGGCAACTCGGCACGTAAAAATCAGCTGCCAATCATTAGCGGACCGGAGTTCTGCTGTGGCGACCCCTAACCGGGAAAAGCCGAAAGACACAACAACACAACATATTCTATATCTGTCCATTTCTGTACCTACAAGATTCTAGTTAAAAAGTAGGAAAAATGTTCTATTTGTTCTTAACATGCTTGGATTCTTTTTATGGCTAGGATGGCATTTCTTTCTCTGGTAAGCTGTTCTAGTTATTGCCAGCACCCTGCTTTTTATCATCTTAATATGTCCTGCTGTTCTAACATATAAACTTTGTTAGAAAAAAATATATAGCAATACATCTAGCCAGGCTATGCCTTTGAATTGACAATATATGCAGAGTATTTAAACAACATTCCTCACTGCTTTCTCGTGTTAATTGCATACTTTTTGGTCATTCAATGTATTTATTTGCAAGTCACTTAGGTCATTTTTGTCATATTTTCTATTACTACTTTTTTTTAATTTGTGTTGCCAGCTCCACAGTTGTTTGGGATATGTATTACATGGTATTTTCTTTTGCAGTTAATGCAGAATGCAATGTATTAAATTGCAGCACCCTTATTCACAATTCTGTTTGCATACTTTTACATAATAACACTTGCTGATACAAAATCGTATATCTTGTACTTTATTGTTTGTAGTAATAATTTACAATATGAACTGGGCTTGTGCAATGGAAAAACCAGCCAACTATGAACTTCTTTAGCAATGAATAACTTCTTCAGCCTGCAAAGCAAAAATTGGCATCTAAAACTTTAGTCAGAGCCATGGAATCACTTGCTGGATACCTCAGTTCCATAAGGAAGATTACAGTTTAGAGATTTGAACCAACCGGAAAAAATAACTTTGACTCTAGAGGACAGGAGGGCAGTAGCCATTTGTAAGCATACTGATGACTATATCAATTATTTTTTTTTTTTTTGTCACAGAGAAGCATTATTTGTTTTAAGTCTTCTGTGAATTACAATGTACATGATATTTTTCCAAAGCAGGAAATTGTGTGTTTTTCAGGCTTTTCATTAATAATTTACACTTATTATTAGTCCTTTGCATTGGACAAAATCTCACCTTTGAAACAATATCTTGATCATCTCTACTAAAGGCCAGCTTTTTAAATGCTTTGCTCAACATTTTCCTATACCAATGAAAAATGTAAAAAAAAAAAATAGTCTTAAAAATAAAATAAATGGATTGCACTGCATTTCAGCTGATTCAGAGCATATATCTTATCTTGTGCATCTGTTGTTTCATAGTACTTGATGATGCTCACATTCTTTGACTCTTTGCAAACCTCAGGATAAAAAATAACATTATTTGCTCATTACATAATGAATCATCTAACCAGAAAGTACAGCTTTACTGGTGTAGATTGACAAAGCAATGATAACATTCTAGGTGACCCAGCTTTGAATAGTAGCTTGTTCACTTGAGAACGTTGGCAGAGGTGGACAGATACTGCTTCAAACCCTGCAGACAGTACACATATGCAAATGTTTGTCTATCACGTGAGCTTTCAGTTCACCATGATTCCTATTAGCTAGTTGTAACCTTTATAGCAACTGCAAAGGAATGTGCATTTTAATTTCGTATTTATTCATTTTCACTAAGCACCATGGGATGTTTTATATCCGCTTGATCTTCCACCAATTCAGTCAGATGAGGCCTTGGTTTAGCATCTCATCTGAAGGACAGCATACTCACCAGTGTAGTACCATTTTATTCTGCACTATAATCTTGCTAGTGGCAAATAAATTGAAGTACCTGGTGTGGGAATAGTCTTCTGCACCAAAGGTGAGTGTGTTACCATTGAGCTAGTAAAACTGTAATGTGCATTCACAGGGGGACAGCATTGTTTTCCTACAAGTTGTCATGGATTGCTTAGCCTCTTGCACAAGGGATGGCCTTAGAACCACTGTAACTGTCTTCAAAACTGGGATGTTAGTGAGGGAACAATATACCCCCATGTCTGCCATTAAAGTGGCACCCTCGGATGGCTATCCTCCCTTGTATAACAATAGGTGAATGAGGTTTCCTCAATGGTATTGGGGGAGCCTTGAAAGTTGCCAGGCACAAGGAGCAAAAATGATTTAGAAAAAGAAGATCATTTGACCAAAATCATTATATCCAAAGGGTACTCTGATTTCTTATTAAACTACCCAAAATTCAAAATGCAAGCACAGAACAACAACAAAAACAGTATGTATAACATGGAGACAGCACAATATCTCTGATAATTTGTTACAGAAGAATCATTCCTCAGAGGTACATATATTTCTTACTAAATTAGCCAATCTGCAACATGCAAACAGAGGAAATCAAGTTCACTAAATGTATGAGAAAGTACTACAGAATAGGATGTATTAATTGATGACTGGATTTAAGTTTAGAAATTTCAAACTGAACTTGGATCAACACAGTGGCACTCAGTTCATTGAGTCATTTGAGTAAGTGTTCTAAAAGCCAATAATCTCTGGATGTTAATATATCATTCACTTGAAAAGATTAATTATCTTAAAAAAGAAAAAAGTAAAAGAAATGTAAATAAAGATACACACATCAAGTAAGGTGGCATTGTGTTAATGAATTTTAAAATATTTTGGGCATGTATGTGTACTTATGTGCTGACATGTATATTGTTTGTTATGTTTATCAGCTGTCATCATTCTTTTGATGGATTCATTGCAGGCAGAAAAAGTCAGTTTCCAATATTTATCTGCAGCAACTTCTGCTCATAACACTTTTCTTCAAATATGGATGTGTTCTATGTCACGGTACCATGGATTCAGCATGCAGAATGTTGTCTTCATTGCTTGCTCTATACCTGTGACAATTTACTGTCATACATAAGTCTGTAGGACACTATTCTAAGTAAAACAAAGACATTATAATGTGAATGCAAAAGGTTAACAAAATAAGTAAATAACTGATGAACCTGAAAGCCATTTCCTTACAAATCAGTGCTATATTCAGGCTGGCACCATTTTAAAATTTGATCTCAGGAAGACCCATGAGGTATTCTAGTAATTGGGCAGTTGCCTAGGAAACAGAGCCATGGCTTCAAAAGAACTAGCCACTGCATGTCACTAAAGTAACTATGTGTGACAAGTCAAACCAGAAACAAGCAAATATGGGAAATGAAATTCCCATTTACAACCCAGGTAGAAAGATGACATCATTAACTATAAATTCCTCTCTAAGCCATAAACTACACAGAATATTCAGCACTATTTGTGCATAGGTTTATAACTACAGTGTATAGTTCCAAGGCTGCAAGGAATGTCAGGGAAGCACATTTTCTGGAAGAGTTGTTATAGAGTAAAAAAAATCAGATTCTTCATTAGTGCGCGCGCGCGCGCGCACACACACACACACACACACACACACACACACACACACACACACACACACACACACACACACGTTATTAATGTGCCATTGGAGATGAGAGGTATTACTTCTTTAAAGAACTTAAAATTAAACCATTGCTTAAGTAGTGCAAGAGCAAGGGTGATGGGGTAGCATTTCTTGCCTATGTTGATTACATGGAAGTTCAGACAATATTATGTCAACAGTCTACTGACTACTTCAGCACAAGGTACATGTAAAAGCTGCTAAATCTAAGACTGAAAGCATGAACCTAGACATATTCCTTAATTTGAAGTGTACAACTCAGCCTTTGAACAAATCTAAGACAGGGAAAAACAAATAAAGACTTTCCTTAGCAAAACTGCCATGATTTTCAGTCGGTAAAATGCTGCCAGCACAGCGTGATTCTGCTTCTGGGATATGTGTGAAAGTGACAGTGTTTGTGCAGTGTTATCATTTAGAATATAGACTTTTCACCAGTTATATTGCTTATTATGTGCAAGTCAGTTAGCCATGCTCTATACAGACAATAGTGCCCAAAAGGTGAAAGGCTTCCCTTTCCCTGAAAATTCTGTTATTTAAGCAATAACCCACTCCTGGGTGTGGGTAATGCCGGATTTACCCACGGTTGGTGTGGTTGGGTCACGAGGGTGAAGCCCGAGTGGCCAAACAAAGACAACGATGGGTAAATCCAGCATTACCACACCCAGAAGTGGGTTATTGCTATTATACAATGGCATTATTTAAGAAAAAAATTACTTACTTTTCTTAAATAATGGCATTGTATAATGCCTCCATGCTGCCCTTCCGCAGCTGTCTGGTATTCTGCAGCAGTTCTGATGTACTGCGCATGTGTATGCTTATGCAGTACATCAGAGTTGTGTGTGGAAGCAACAGAGAAAGGAAGTACTCCGTTGCTTTTTTAAAAGTGTCTTGCTATGTTAAAAGAGTTTAACATAGTGAGATAGCTTTAAAAAAAGCAACGGAGAAAGGAAGATCTCGTTAACATAGCGAGATTACAACAACGGAGCTCTTCCATTCTCCATTGCTACAAAAAACACAAAAAAATCAAGACTTCTACTAATGGAAAAAGTCCGGGCGACCGGACCTTTTCCATTAGTATAAGTCGGATTTACAATGGGCACGCTGACCCATCAGCAAGCACGTTTTGGAATATTAATGGGGGGGGGTCATTGTATAATTCTCTATAACACCCATCTTGGAAGACATTATTGCACTTAGCAAGTAATCTGTATGTGTATTTCACTGTGTGTGTGTGTATGCTTAGTTATTATTACTATTGTATAGATTTGTACAATTAATAAATGTTAAAGGATATGATTACTTTAATAAAAAATTAATTTGCTTGTTTAGTCATTATGGAATATTTCACATATTGTACTTCAAAACGTGGATAGATAATAGTCTATGAGAATGCACTTTTAATTGCAAATCTGTAAAAACAATGTTTTAAAATTTGCATGGTCCAAGGAGTAGACTCAGAGTATTTACAAAAACTGTCAATATTACTGTATCGACGTTAGTGACTTCTCTCTCTGTCTCACTATATATATATATATATATATATACATATATATATATATATATATATATATATATATATATATATATATATATATATATATAGACACACACACACACACACACACACACACACACACACTTAAATATATATGTATTAGATGTTAATCTTATGAGACTTTTTCCATTGTAATTATTGGTTTATATGTCTAGAACATGCCTAAATCCATTAGGACAGTAGCCTAAATTTTGCTGTTTTATTTTTACTCTTAACACGTTACTTCATTTAGCAGTAGTGCAGTTACAGCTATGAATGTATTAAGCCTGGATTAGGGTGGGAACTTCAATTATGTAAAGACCTCCCTCTGCATAACTACTAGTAATTACAGTAGCAATCTAAATGTGCAGAAGAGCAAAGGAGGTTGCAGCTAAACAGATTAGAGACCAATCTTTGGGCTGGAATCTCATTTATTATGTGTGCATTTATAATGAGGATGACTTAAGAAAATAAATAAAATATGATACACAAAGGCACAGAATGCAAAGAAGTAAAACAGATCACTATCAAATGATTGATAAACAGTCCTTTTATCAAGATGACTCATTTGTTTATTCATACATAATTGCTAATCTGTAGTTAGAAAAGTGTAAGTTAAAAATGCTAAGCATTCACTGGCTTCCTTATTCTTGTGCCATTTAATTTTGCTTGGTAGTTAAGATTTATGAGTTGAAATGGGGGGTTATACATAATCTGCATTGTGAGGGGCAAAAGGGCAGAACAGAATGTGTTTTCAAGGCTAGTAGATTAATAGCTAAGGTAAAAAAAGAAAAAAAAAAATCACGTATTGCAAGTTACTTCTCCTAAAGTCAGGAAAAGACTGAACAAATATCATGTTACAGAACATGATAAAGAAGTGTAAATTAAAATGCAAAATGTCAGCCTAGGATTCCTGACTGTGGCCACCTGTCAGATAACCATGGCGAATGTGGCAGATTGCTGTCATAACAAAACTGACACAAAGAAGCAGAGTGCAATTGCTATAGCATGGATGGTGTGCACTTACTCTGTGAATCAACTTGGTGACATTCCTACACTGTATATAGCAGCTCCATGTTACTGCGCATTGCTGCATGTATTGTGTTGGAGGAGTGCACTGAGGCTTTTAGATTGTGTGTGTGTGTGTGTGTGTGTGTGTGTGTGTGTGTGTGTGTGTGTGTGTGTGTGTGTGTGTGTGCGTGTGTGGGTGTGTGTGTGTGTGTGTGTGTGTGTGTGAGTGCGTGTGTACGTGTGTGTGTGTGTGTGTGTGTGTGTGTGTGTGTGTGTGTGTGTGTGTGTGTGTGTGTGTGTGTGAGTGCGACTGTTACTGCAGTCTGACATCTTCAACAATGTCACAATTGCGACAAGCTCTACCTGTTTCCTGGGCTCCCAAGGTTGTTTTTTTTTTTTTTTTTTTTTTTTTTGTGTCGAATGACCAGCACAGGGATTGGGCATTCTTGTTGCTTATGCAGTTTGCCTCTGTTGTGAAGTATGTTTAATTAAGCCAGTATCATTCACCATGAAAGTTTTTGCCAGAATGGATTAAGAAGACCGATAATATTCTGCATAGAAGGTGCTTAAATTCTCTTAAAACAATAAACAATAGAAGGAAGTTAAGGAGATTTTTGTGGTGCAAACAACTGTAGTCAGGTAAGAACAGAAAACATGATCTTATTTAGATGTAAATGTGAGATACTGCCAATTATAACTCCAATGTGGATAGATAAAATTCCCCACTGTAAGAAAAAAGAAAAAAGAAAAAAAATGCAGTAGAATGCAGTAGAATAAACGTAAGAAGGAGCGAGGTCAAAAGGCATGCATAATAATAAAATTAATCCTACAAGTCCATTGCAGATTTGCAAGGTGACCATTTTTATTATTTGTCATACCATGAAAGGAAATTATGAATTTATTCACAAAGCATACCTGTAACTTTATGAATAACAATACACTTCACGATAATAACATTTGATTGTTTATGTACACCCATATCGGATTCATAAAGGGGTGAAAGGCAGCATTCCAGCACTGCTTTGCCTCTTAGCAGCGTCAATGACCTTACTCAAACCTCAACCAGAATACCAAACAAACAGCTTCCAAACTGATCACTCATGGCATTTGACATGTGACAGTGTCAATGAAAAGGAAGGAGTATCACCTAAGGAAAATAATCAACTTCTGAACCAACAGACATGCCACCGGGGGAAGGTTACAAAACACCATTGGCAAACAGCATAAATATTAAGATCCCATTCCTTATATACAGCGTCCCCCTCTCTTACCTAAAAAGCATTCTATTCCTACCTCAATTGCCATTAGGTCTAACTTTCTAAACCAGTTCCTAGATAAAATAGACACCACATCAGGCTTTTTCGGATAACAACAACAACATCAGCCTGCGCAAAAGCTTAAAATAGCTTAGCAATTCTAAGTCTGAAAAGAAATGTGATATATATGGGCTATTATATTGTGCTAAAAATAAGCATACGTTTGGCTATATGTTTGTAATCTGAATATATCACATGGGCAATGCAAAAGGTAATTGTCACTAAAATTAAAACCAGATATCCATTTTTAGTACAATGTATATAAAAATAAACAAATGATTAATGGTAGACTGAACATTTCAGTCTCACACTTTTTATTTGTATGTTGCATCTGTGTATGTTGCATGAGTCAGGGAAAAGAAGGATGGGTCCATATGATTCTGTGTTCGTTTTGAAATCAGCAGATGCAGTGAAGCAGAAAATCAAGGAAAAATGTTGTGGATTATATTTCCTGCATAACTGAAACACCAGTAGAATGCTATACAAGCTTTATTTGAAGTTTAAGCCATCCTCTGTTTAACATGACTATAAACAAAGCCAAAAGTCTGGTAGTTAGTGCAGAGGATTATGGCTATGAGCTACTACTGACCTGCTTCATATGGTTTAGGGTTTGATTCCCTCAGCCGCCATTTGCCTAACTCTTTGTACTTGAACAAATCACTTACTTATACAGTGCTTTTGGGCAGAGTCTGTTTATCAGTGTTCCACCCCAGTTAACAAATATAAATAAGTAAACAAAAAAGAAAAAAAAACAAATATCACAAGTTACTGTTATCAGTACATTTTGTAGATAATTGATATCCAGTTTTATATTTAGTGACTGCACTTAAATTGCATATAATCCTATTCCAAGTCCCAAAAGTAAGCAAAATGAATTTATCTGGGTAGAATTACTAACTAAATAAATTACATTTACTTAGACTCAAGGGGGGCGGTGATATTCAGGGGGGAGGAACATTTAATTTTAGCAGAAACTACTATCACAATTGAAAATACTCAATACCATAGCACAACTGTTTCAGATGTATCACTAGTAATAAACACAAGTTATGCTTTACAATACTTTATAATGAATTTTTAATGCTCATATCAATAAATTCTAGCAGCACCATTACACAGTCTTTCCATTCCTTATTTTTTCATTTTCTAATAAAGTATTTTTTTTCCTGATGGCTAGCTTCAACAGTAAGGATAAAATAGGTACTTTCAATGCACATCTTTATTGCACAACCTGGGAAGTGCCTGTAAAGAAGTTTAAACAATTGTAGAAAAACACTGTAGTTGCAAAGAGTAGTTAAATGTACATATTCAGTTTTAACATAAGAATGATATTGGCGGTGCATAATGATGATCACTGTGATGATTCACCTTTTCCTGCATTCTTACAGAACTGTTGATATTAATTTGCCAAAAGCATGCATCATGAATTCTTTAGGTTCAGTACCTAAATCACTACATTGTTTTTCAGAAACAAAACAGGTATAAAATGCAACAAAGGGTAGAATGACTGAAAATATTTTTTACCAGTTTTTAGAAAATCTGGATAAAAGTAACTCTGAACACTCAGTATACTGTAATAATACGCAACAGTATACAACGCTAAATTGCAAATAAATAAATTTAAGATGATAAATATAAAGCAGCTTCTCATGTGACATTGTCATATTTATCTAGAACTGTAGGAGTTAATGTAATTCCAGTGGGCAGCATTAGATGTGGTGAACACAGAAGTCTTTCAATATGAAGGATATTCTGCTCAATTCCTTTTGACAGGTCAGGAACAGCAAATAGACAAAAGGGAGTCATGCACCACAGCAAACTTGTAAAATGAATGGATGGGGTAATGTGGAAGGACAGAATGTACATCAGTGAATACTTACATAAATGTCTGCACCGTAAAATCCATCTTGATAAACAACGCTGCAAAGATGTACATACAGAGAAAAAATGAAGATTAGTCAACCGTTTCACATAAGCCCCCCAAAAACATCATTAACAACCAAAGTCATCAAGGTAAAACAAATCAAGAAAAAAATAGCAAAGAAGCATTCATTATTTCTATTAAGGACGTGGTTATTAACAATGCTGAACGTATGTTCTGCTGTAGATTAAGTACATATTTAATTATGTTAAAATATGCATTTTTGAAATGTATAAAGCAAAAGAAATTGAAATATTTATTTTGTATAATGTCTAGACAGCAATACAGTTTTGCACATCTTTTACATATTTGATTAATATAACAAGCTTGTTGAAAAACATTGCAAAATTCTTCATGAAGAAACTAATCTTTTTATACCTTAATAGCTAAGAACAAATGAAGCAGACCTTAGTGGCTCGACATCCAAGTTTTATTAAGTCCTTGAGCACTTTGATCCCGGTATACTGGACTTCATCAGAATACAGTATAAAGCACAAATCAAACTTAAATAGCAAACTAAAATCACATGCAAACCTATCTTAATCAATCATGTTGTACACTTACTAAATGACCTACCAAGGTAAAAGTTAAGCTATACATTACTGGTACACACTGCATAACTAGCTCAAGCAAACACCACATTAATACATAAAATATATTAGTATATAAATAATACCCTATTATAAAAATTAAAATATTTATAATAGGGTATTATTTATATACTAATATATTTTATGTATTAATGTGATGTTTGCTTGAGCTAGTTATACAGTTTTACCTTGGTAGGTAGTTTAGTAGGTGTACAACATGATTGGTTAAGATAGGCTTGCATGTGTTTTTAGTTTGCTATTTAAGTTTGATACTGTGTTCTGATGAAGTCCACTACGCCGGAAAGAAAGCGCTCAAGGACTTAATAAAACTTGGATGTTGAGCCACTGAGCTCTGGTTCATTTGTTCTTAGTTGAACTTTTTTTCCCTTTTGGATACCTTAATAGCTGAAAAGCATGTGGACTTGTTAACATTGGTAATAAAAATTATGCTTTGCTTCCTAGTGTACTAGGTAATGCACATTTAGAGCAAAGCCTGGGTACAAAGCTGAGAAACAGATAGAAAAAATGGTTACAGAAGAGGAGTGTGTGATACTGGATTCAGATCAATAAATAAAAACAGCTCAAGAGACTGCTGCCTGCTAATTTTCAGAAATCTGCTTGCCATAATAACTTTCATCAAACTTCAAGGTAAGATCTCTTTGCACCTACATTTGGGGGAACACCCCATCAAACTTATATCAACTTACTTAAACATGGCACAAAAGTGAAGAAAAGAGAAAAATCTGCTATAGCTCAATGCTGTTTTTGCAAAAGTTTCACTAAAATTTGGCAAATTTAAATTAGTGGATTGATCATTGAATAATATGTTGCCAGTATCATTACTGCAGCATCTAGTTAAATTTTACAGGTGCAGTAACATACTTGGATCACAAGGCAGCAAAGTGTTTAAACCTTAGCACTCACGGATAATGTCTGCAACAACCTCTCACAATTGAACTGTTAAGTACACCCTTCTAGTTTCATTAATCTGAATACTTGGGACACTATACTATGAGCAGTACCCATTATCACTGTTTTAATAAACTACCTTTGTTTCTTAAGCAGACACAACTAATAGATCACAACAGTAAACAAAAATATGGTATTGCTTCACCTGAGTAGTGCGGATTTCTATTAACATATTAGCATCTCATTTTAGAAAGGTTACTGCTATAACACTACAATCTATATAATTACAGGTAGATTGTTGCATCCTGAAAAGGAGCTTTATATCACTCTTGCCCATCTTCAAGATATAAATTAGACATTCACTTCTAAGCGCAGTGATTTTCTGCCTCTTGAATACTAGGGGATGCTTTTAATCATGCTCAGACTAAGCACTTCCTGTTCGTTGCAAGAAGAGTTGATGCCAACTATGGCCCATGATTTAAAGCTTCCCTTTAGGCCTGTTTAGGCCAGAACTCTATATGAATAGCCTTCATTTTAATAAAAGATTATAACTTGGATACTAAAGTATCTAATTCTGAATACTTTATAAGAAAGACAAAACAGATCTTTAGTGGTCAAAGATTATCGTAGTCTCAAATAATTTGGCTTTTTATATAACTGTAGTTTAGAACTACATAATGACAATAAGTACTTCATTAAACCTTTACTCTTAAAGCTGATATACTGTGTAAACCTTTTATACTATTTGAATTGCTCGAATCATTTATACTGGAAATGTTGATTCCAATAAAATTTCCAACCATTTTCAATTTTCGATGATGTTATCTCAAGGTTTTAATTTAGAAAGTATCACTATTTATGTAATTAACTGAGAAAAATCTACAATTGCCTAGCAAAATTGCTGTTTCATATGCCATTTTGTTTTCCTAAAACTGTACAGCCTTTACTTCCAAAACTAGTATGGACAGACATACTAAACTTCTATCTATTGTTATTTCCTTTTTCCAGTGTAGTTGGAATCATTGAACAATGCGGCATGTTCCTAAAATAGAGTATTTTAAAGGACCTTTAGTCATTAGGGCCAATTCAATCTAACCACAGGCAAAATCTTTAAAAGACGTGTGTATATTTGTGGAGTAAAAATGCATTATATCACTAGGGTAATGTTCTTTTCTAAAGGAAGCAGTGTCTTGCTGGTCCTGGTGTTTGCCACTGCTGCTTTGTACTCAAACATATGGCTAGAAGTACAAATTAATGTGACACTTGCTGATCTAACATTATCATCTGACTTGAGAGATAAATATATTTTCTTAGAATTTCTTAAAGTAGTGAATTTGTAGAGCTTTTCTCCCCATACCTCAGCTGAAAATAGGATATTATCCCAGTCAGACTGTCCCTGTAAACATAAGGCAAATAAATAAATTAGAATAAAATAAAAATTATGATTTTGGACCATCAGACAGTTGTTTAGTGAAATTCATAAATATTTGGTTGTATTCTCTACATACATCATGTAAATTCCACTTTTCATATTCTTATGACAAATATATTCAAAACTTTTGTTTCATGGGATCATTTATTCATGGGCTTAAGGTAACCTTTGGCATTTATAACCTGATTTCTCCTGAATTATGGAAATAATGTTCTTATTATTCAAAAAAATGTGCAATCTGATTTTTGCAAGTTGTGATCTCATAAGTAATCGATGCTATTTAGAGGGAAAAACCATCTGATATACCTGTCACATACATTGCTTCCACTGAACTAGTTGATGTGTGATTTGAAACAAGCTTTACTACCCCTAATCACACTTAACTCAAAAATTTAATAGGCAAAACTACCCAACTGCTACATTTGGCACCATATAAATGCATAACTTTGAAGTCAGACAAGCTACTAAAGAACTTCCATAAAAGATTTCCAATATGCCTAAATAAAATAAACAGCTTTACCTCACTTTAGAGCAGATGTGAGATTCACAGTGTTACTTTTGAAAAAAATATGAACAGGCTTCTTATTAAAGAAAGAAGTTCATAATTAGTATAAATACTAAATCCGTGGTACGGTGGTAGCGTTGTTACCTCACAGCAAGAGGTTCTCCCGTCCGATTCTCGGCTGGGCTTGGGAGTGCCTTCTGTGTGGAGTCTGCATGTTCTCCCAATGGTTGGGTAGCATTCGAAAGACATGCGTGCGTAAATGGGCATGCCTTCATTGAAGGTTGGGCATCGAGCTGGCACCTCGGCGTTTCGTAAAAAAAATCTACTGCCAATCATTAGCGGACTGGAGTTCCGCTGTGGCGACCCCTTACTGGGAAAAGCTGAAAGACAAACAACAACAACTAAATCCCTAACTTATTTTTACTATTGACTGCCCACTACTATAGTCTTTCCTTTTCTAGATGAGAGAGATTGTACTTGTTTATGCAGAGTGGAAAATCATTGTGTTGTTTGTTTTGACCTCACTGAATCAGCTACTCCCTCCATGTTCTGTTTATTCTCTTTGGCTCAGTACTTTACTGTTATTATGCTTATTACTGTCTTATTAGATATGAGATTTACACTGTTCAGGCCAATTTGGCTACTTTCTTTTATTCAGAGGAATGCAGTGTCTGTTTGTTTGTTTGTTAAGGAGGTAGAACACTGATTAGAGTTTACTGTTTGCAGTTTCAGGCAAGTATGTACTTTACAATAAAACAAAACAAACATTGCATTAGCAAACAGTTGTCTTTTGTGTACACGTGGAGACATAGTGCAGGACTTTATAATATGGAAACAATATTTGCATAGACCACAGATTAAGATACTCAAATCATTTGCCCCTGAGCACAATTAGAGAACACTAAGCGTATTTGTAAATCGTTAGATTACATAGATGAGTTAGAAAGTTGAACAGATAAGGAAAGATTACAGTTAGGGGCTTGAGTTATATACATATTTACATAAGCAGTACCACCTGGATTAATAAGCAAGAACTGTGAAATGTAGTGATGAACTAAATACATTCTTGTGATTTAATTAACTGTTTTATTCATTAAAATGTTACTTGTTTGTTTGGAATGTCAGTGTTATACTGCTGTGATGGGACTGTACCAAAGAGGGTCTCTGGACAAATCAACTTTACCTGGTAATTACACAAATACACATAAAAGTGAACATGTAATTGTGATATTTCACCTGATGTGGTGCACAACATCAAACAGGTTAAAATCTACTACATAATTTAATATATACAACAGGAGTGAGGCATATCACATCCAGGGAGCTTCACCAACATAGTTTCCAAGTAGTATAAGCAATCAGAGAACCTCACTGTAAAAACAGATAACGGTATTGATTTTGAGCTTGTTTCCTAGAAATAGTTTGTAGAACTATGGTTAAAAAACACGTCATGGCAAAACTGTTGAGAGTTAATCTACTGATGCATCCTTCCAGAATGACCAAAGTTAAACCTATAGTTAATCGTAAAGTGTGCTACAGTCTTTTAACATTCAGGGATTACAGAAAAAGAAAGACAGAATAACATTTAGCTTGGAGATTGTGACTCATCAATAGTCTATGCCTGCTTTTACTAACAAAGCCGTAGATAGTACATCCACTGGCTGTCAGCGATCATCTCCTGTGCGATTATCTATAGCCACCACTATAAATATTTGTTGATATCTATGTAAACCTTAACCCCCATCCAGTGTTATCAGAAAAAAAATCATCACTAAACATTTACATTAGGGTGACAATTTTACAGATGTTTAAGTACCCCCAATACATCCAGATGTGTACCAATAATGCAGCAGTTCTTTTCAAATATCTTTTTAATGCCAAAAGGCAAAGCTACATTCTCAATGACTATATTTATTAAGCTTGGAAGAGTACACTGGCATTCAAACAGTTATTTAAATAAAACTCCCTTTCTAATTATTTGAAGCTGGCAAATGGCTGTTACAGTAAAGGATCTGCTCTGTTTTAATAAATACAATAATTGTAGGTACAAGTGTGCCACATTTTTTTTCATTTCCTTTCTTCTTGCTGGAGTAGTGGCACCTAACTGAAAATGATGCAAGAAGGATTAAGGCATTCCAGTAATGTTTGTGAGTAACACATTTTGACACCTAAATTATATGCACTCAAACAGACATGCTTAATACATATAGTATTGTTCATTTGCTTTATGAAGTAGCGATGCATACATGCACAAACACATACACACGTATAACAAAACAAATGCACAGAAAGATACAACAGACAACATTGCTTCACTCAGCAGACAACTAGCAGGTTTTGAAAATATTTGGTTTAGTGATCACTGGTACAGTTAAATTCCTTTCTACTTTAACGCAAAAAAACAAGTAAACTTCTTATGTTAACACTGAATATTTCCCAATAATTCCATAATAAGCTACAATTTTGCATTTTTAAAACTGAAATATTAATCAAGCCAATGGAGTGTATGGCTTGTATAATTTTAGTATTCATTTCCTTAAAATTAGTAAATTATCTGCAATATTGTGTGTCTTGCAAAATTTCAGTAACTTGCAGTGAAATGTATATTAAATGTTTGTTTTAGTATGGATTTTTTTCTTGAACTTTTCATAGAACTAGAATTCTCACCTTTCAAAGTGCAGCTTGCAGATTCCCAATTAACTATATTCTGAAACATGTATTTTGTTAAAATTAACAGCTCCTAGGATTCAATGATTGTACTGTTCTGAAGAAGTAACAAAACTTGCTTTTATCTGCATGACCAAAAATTTAATGAAATTAGCAAATGGTGACACCGAGAAAAAAAAGCACATAAAAACAAAATGAGTGACCACTGAAACATGGAAGATATGGTAAAAATGAAGACTAGTGTGTCTAATTAATTATTGGTTTGTGTTTTGGTGTTTGACTGTACTTGAAAATACTAAAAGGGATTAGTGTAAAACTGACTGAAGGCTTATAGCAAGCTTTCCTGGCATATTGTTTAGTAGTACATGAAAACATCCCTCTGTTTGCTCTGCCTTAATTGCACAAGTTAAGAATGATAAGGTTGGAGCTAAGGAGTGCAGATTTGTCAGTGTGGCCATTGGATGGCAGCTGAGAGAATTATTGAGTCGTTGCACTATACTGCCCTGGAAAGATTTAAATAATCAAAATACGTTGCAATTCTCAGAAAAGAGCTGTGAAATATTAAAAAAGCATGGGGAAGATAAGGGTTATGCCTGCCTGTCTGTAGTGTGTATTTGTGTGTGTGTGTGTGTTTGTGCATGTGTGTGTGTCTCTGTGTGCATCTGTGTAGCTGTGCATATTTGTATATCTTTGTGTTTGTGTGTATGTGTCTGTTTGTGTCTGTGTATCTATATTTATTTGTATAGTGTGTGTGTGTGTGTGTGTGTGTATATATGTGTGCATATGTGTGTGTGTGTGTGTGTGTGTGTGTGTGTGTGTGTGTGTGTGTGTGTGTGTGTGTGTGTGTATGTGGGTGTGTCTGTGTAGCTATGTTTATTTGTATATCTTTGTGTGTGTGTGTGTGTGTGTGCGTATCTGCATCTGTGTGTCTGTGTATCTGTGTTTGTGTGTGTCTGTGTAGCTATGTATATCTTTGTGTGTGTGTGTGTGTGTGTGTGTGTGTGTGTGTGTGTGTGTGTGTGTGTGTGTGTGTTTATGTGTGAGTGTGTGTGTGTGTATCTGCGTCTGTGCGTGTGTGTCTGTGTGTGTGTCTATGTATCTGTATGTATTTGTATATTTTTGTGTGTGCGTGTGCGTGTGTGTGTGTGTGTGTGTGTGTGTGTGTGTGTGTATATGTGTGTATGTGGATATATGTGACCTGATTGTGTATATGTGTACCTATGCGCATGCCCATGTGTGTGTGTGTGCATATGTGCATCTTTGTGTATGTTTGTGCATGTGCGTCTATGTATCTCTGTATATGTGTTTGTGTGTGTGCGTCTGTGTGTTTGCATGCATTTTCTGTACTGTGATCACAGCTGGCACAATAGTTACAGATACATTTGCAGTACCTTTCTTATGAATGCCTTACAACATGCATATGGAAAGGAACAAGAGATGCACTGTAACACAGAGTGTATGTGATGCATATATTTCATACAAGGTAATACAGTAAATGCTGAAACATGTTTTTTGTGTTATATAATACATAGTATGCAAATGATGCAATCAAGTCCCGGAAATGTTGGAAACAAATCTCCAGAAGAAAAGATGGCTAAAGTACATCAAGAATGAATTAATTTCAGGTTATATAGATATATGGAAAGAGGAAACATAAGCCGTGATCACTTCTTTAGGCAGGAGAAAGTAGAACATTTGAAAGGCTGTAAGTGAGATTGGTTGAAATTGTATAAATAAAGCCATGTGTTTTAGTCACATTAATTAATTGGCTAACGTGTTATAATATGCAGATGTACATTGCTTCAAGGACATAGATCATCTATGTCTTGATGTTCTGCTTTCCCCAAAAAGAGTACAAAGAACTACAATAAGTGATCATGATGCTAGAGTTTAAACCCCTCCTACTAGTATAAAGATGAAGTCAAGAACATCCACTATGTTAAAGCTCAAAACGTTATCAAACATCACGTGTGCAGGTGACTTTTCTACACCCATACATGTGGGGAGGGTTTATAAATAAACTCACCATGTTGATGGCCAGCTCAACTCTCCCCTGCAAGAATGAGGAAGATTTGTAAGAGGAATCGGCAATGTTGGGGGGTGGCTCAGCTCACCCCATCTGCTCCTGCAGGGGAGGTATTAAAAAAAGCTGTTAGGCAGGTTATAAAACCGGGCCGGCTGTGATGGGTTTAGGGCTTAATGTAGCTATCATTGTTCACTTGATAATACCACAGTATGCTTCTAATGCATTGATGTCATTCACCTTGTTTATACAAATCTGTTTTCTTTTTAAAGTAATTATATGTCATGGCAGAATTTAAACAATGTTTTTCATCACTGACAAATGTCTTGAACACATATTCAGATTAAAATGCTTAATCATTTTTTAAATGTGTGCCAAATGAAATAAATAAATAAAAATCCTTACCTTTATTTCCAAATAAGAAGTACTAAGTTATATACAGCAGTCATTTTCAACTACATACAGTGCAGCTTACAAGCCTAGGCCTTTTCTACGAAATAGATAATTAAAACCATCTTAAACAGAGTGTTGCATCCAAAATATATTTTAATTAGTGCAACTAATAAGTAAATAATGATCCAATTAACCCACCCTCATTAAAGATATATAATTCTTAAGGCAGAAGAGGTGATCCTGCTAAGATCACAGTAAACCCATCAAAGCAGATAGTATCCTACAAACCTCCTAAAGAAGCAAAACAATGACAGTAAATTCACCAAGGCTGACATCCTGTTTGGATACAGATAGCACTCAAAAGAAGTCCATGAAAATGAAGAAGCTTTCTTAAAACAAATTTAATAAACACGAATTTAAAAACAAAAATAGGTCCCTTTCTTTCAACAAACGATAAGTGCTTTCGAATTACTCTTCCTCAGATCGTAATAAGACATGGGACAGTCATTTACTTAAATAGAACCTAACAATAATTGGTCATCCAATGCAAGTGTGATAAATGTGCTTTAAACCAATCACTTTTGAGATCGTTCCATCTGTTTTACATAGCTAGAGCCAATAGCTTTCACATGTTAGTGACGCATCTCTTATCTCCTTTGAGAATCAAAACCCTGTGTTGCATGTAAATTAGTTGTTATGAATAGCCAATTAGGGCTCTCAAAAGGCGACAATGGCCAATCACAGTATGTCTCAAAAGCAATTTCTTATTTCTCCATTAAGTCAACATAAACATTGACATGTGGACATATACATTGGTTATATAACCAATTATTTGTTTAGTTTAGGTACCTTAAAAAGTACAGAGACAAGATCAGATCCCCAGTCATATTTCTCTTTGCGTCAATGAAAAAGGGTAATTGTAGAATATAAATAGCCAATCCGGACTCTCAGAACACAGCAATCGCCAATCACAATTGATGTAAGCTATTCAATAGCCAATTTACATTGCTTGGCAAAATCAGCACGAGTGAATGTTTGAATCTCTTTCAGAACACCATTATTGATCTCTCACAAGTCATTTTCTTTTTTAAGACACTTCTGTCAGTTTTCCATTATTTAACTGATCCGGCAAATGTTCATAGCTTAACAGTTGCATGCAATATGTAAAATGCCGGTGTAGAAAAATTACGGCACTTCGCCGCTGGTAATCCAATGTTGAAAGATCTGAATACTTCCTATATATTAATTATTTGACTTATTGTGTAGTTGATTCATATGCCTTGAAAAATATAAAAACAAGACCAAATCCCCGATCATATCTAACTTCATATCAATCAAATATTTTCAACGACAGTAAATTCACCAAGACTGACGTCCTGTTTGGATGCAGATAACATTGGATCTATCTCTCTGACCATGTTGTACAAAAGATTCTTGCCTTTGCATACTTGGAAAGTGAAGTCTTATTTGTAGATACATGCTAGCCGGTGAAATGTATGACCAACTGCAGTCAGGATTTGACCGATTTGTGATTGGCCCAAACAGCATTTTTCTAGGTGATACAAGCTGAAGGAAAATCCCGCACTAGATTTTTCATGTATTAGGGGCATCAGCTAAGTTATGATCTCCTCATGGATCCTTTAAGTAAATCTCTCTGAAATGTGAGAGGCCAATAAATGAATTTTGAAAGAAACTGCAATGTTTACTTGTGCTGATTCTGCTAATTGATGCCAACTAGCTACTGAACTATATACATCAACAGTGATTGGCCATACTTGCATTTTGGGAGTCCTGATCGGCTACCTATATTCGACAATTAAATTTGCTTTAAGAAAGTTTCTTCATTTTCATGGACTTCTTTTGAGTGTTATCTGCATCCAAACAGCTCATGCTGATTTTGCCAGGCGATGCGAATTGGCTATTGAATAGCTTACATCAATTGTGATTGGTGATTGCTGTGTTTTGAGAGTCCGGATTGGCTATTTATATTCTACAATTACCCATTTTCATTGACGCGAAGGTAAATATGACTGGGGATCTGATCTTGTCTCTGTACTTTTTAAGCTACCAAAACTAAACAAATAATTGGTTATATAACCAATGTATATGTCCACATGTCAACGTTTATGCTGACTTAATGGAGAAATAAGAAATTGCTTTTGAGCCGTACTGTGATTGGCCATTGTCGCATTTTGAGAGCCCTAATTGGCTATTCGTAACAACTAATTTACATGCAACACAGGGTTTTGATTCTCAAAGGAGATACGAGGTGCGTCACTAACAAGTGAAAGCTATTGGCTCTAGCTATGTAAAACAGATGGAACGATTTCAAAAGTGATTGGTTTAAAACACATTTATCACACTTGCATTGGATGACCAATTATTGTTAGGTTCTATTTAAGTAAATGACTGTCCCATGTCTTATTACGATCTGAGGAAGAGTAATTCGAAAGCGCTTATCATTTGTTGAAAGAAAGGGACCTCTTTTTGTTTTTAAATTCGTCTTTATTAAATTTGTTTTAAGAAAGTTTCTTCATTTTCATGGACTTCTTTTGCTATCTGTATCCAAACAGGACGTCAGCCTTGGTGAATTTACTGTCGTTGTTTTGCTGCTATTTTCCTTAGGCAGTTCACTGCAGCAGTGAGGAAATTTACTTTTTTCAAACCTCCTAAAGAAGGACTCCAACTTCTACACCCAAATCCAGGACTGTACTTGATTCCAAAGGACCATAGAATGGCAGACAAAATTAGTCTTATTTGATGTCTTAAGAACCAGCTTAAGAGGATTTAGAAGTCCCTCACATGATGACTTGTGCTTACCAGCGTGGATATACTTATTCTGGCAAGTAGATTCTGAATCTTAAAACCACACCTATGAATGCAAATGTTAGTCAGCTGAGAGATGTGTGTTAGTCAGCTACCATGCCATGGAGTCCTAAGCTTGCTTCAGGTGGACTAGCCATGGAGTCCTAAGCTTGCTTCAGGTGGACTAGCCATGAAATCCTAAGCTTGCTTCAGGTGGACTAGCCATGGAGTCCTAAGCTTGCTTCAGGTGGACTAGCCATGGAGTCCTAAGCTTGCTTCAGGTTGACTAGTTCACTACCTGAAAGCCAAAGGAAAACAACATTGCAAATGTGAATTCCAGCAACTCATTAAAGATAACATGAGACCACAAACAACTGTCACAAGTTGTGAAGATGGAGTATATCATCAGACAAGGCTGCATTCTTAAGGAGAAAATAAAATGCTTATAGGATGCCTGATGCTTGATTCTTCAGTGTCAGCTTTTCATAAAGAACAATGACAATATATATATATATATATATATATATATATATATATATATATATATATATATATAATATGAAATACAAATTTCTGCATATTCCCCTTGGTATGTGGTCAGCAGGGACAGAAGAAGATGAGACAGATGGTTAGTGTAATGCACTGACATTACTTCATTCTTACTCATGTAGTATTTTAAATAATTTCAAGTCTTTGAATTAAGGATTCAATTTAAGCAGTCTTGTAAAGCAATATTTGTTTAGACAAGGAAATGTACAGCTAAGTTTGTTTGTGTCTTTCGGCTTTTCCCGGTTAGGGGTTGCCACAGAGGAACTCCGGTCCGCTAATAATTGGCAGTAGATTTTTACGTACTGGTTTGCCGGGCCTAATGTACAACCTTCAGTGAAGGAATGCCCATTTACGCATGTCGCCACACAGAAGACACTCTAACTGAGAATCGAACAGGCAATGTCTAACTGTGATGCGACAATGCTACCGCAGCACCACCACTGCAGTGAAATGTACAGCTAAGTATCATTTGGAAATGTACAGCTAAGTATCATTTGGAAATGACTGACTGAAAATATGCCTTGCAACATAACTTGAGTAAGCAGTAGCAAATACAGTGCATTCTCACTGGCAGGAACAGGATTACATCAGAGCAGCCAGACACCACAAAATTTTCTGAGTACATCTCAACAAGTGAAGAGTTAATCTACTCAGTGACAGTATTGAATAAACTAACCTGAGACATTTAATGAAAACCTTTTGGCCACCAAGATATCGAGTAGGACCATAATATATTATTTACATTTATCCTTTACATTAGGTCACGATTATTCACAATTTTAATGAGAGTTGTCTTCAAGATATACCTAGATATAAATCTGGACTGACAGGAATCCAAAATTACTTGTAATCCCAAATATGAACACAACTAAGTGAAGACCAGCTAACCAATACATTTTTATAATAAACGGAAGGATCTGAACTGGTTGATAATTCTCCTGAAGGTTTTTCCCCATAGATTTCTTCTTAAAGATTATGGCAATTGGAACTAATGTTAATATAAATGGAAACACCACTGTCCACAGTAAGATATGAATAATCTAGAAAATAATTGGGCATAGTGATCTAAGGCAAATATTAACAGCCTTATAAGGCCAGAATCCAAAGTCTGATTTGTCAGATGCACAGATCAAATAACATCTATGTGCTTTACATGGCCCACATTAACAAAATCAACCTAACAAGTCTATGTTGCCCATCTCAGGTAATCAGCCATACTGAAAGTTTGAATTGTGGGAAAAGGACAACCTTATATGGGAAATCCTGTTTTGAAAACATATGCAACTTCTTCACAGTCATTGAAGAAAAAAAAATACATGGGTCATCAAACAGGCCTGGATGCAAAGCCTATCAGTCACACAAGACAGTGCAACTGGTACCTGGCATAGTGCTTCTCCATAGCAAGATTGCCTTCAGGAATATGTATCCTGCTCTATCTTTGTTCCAAAGTTCACCATAGCCATTGCACTGTCCACAGGTCATGATTAATCAATGCTTCCTTTTGAGCAATCCCTAGGGAATATATTAACTTGAATGATCTATTCCTGGGCCCTAATAACTACATCATTATTATATGACATCATAAGTACATCCAGATCATTTGCACCAACTCCTCAAACAACAGGTCGAGTACCAGAAATATAATGCTCAAATTAAAGCTCTGAAAGTTGTATATCTAATCATTCCATGATGGAAGTCAAATTGTAGAAAACAGAAATTGGAACAAACTATGTGATGATGCAGTCAGGACCAAAGTTCTCTCACCAAGTTCTGTGCTTCAAGATTGGTAGTTAGCACAGAGGATCAAGGCTTTGAGCTATTAATGAACAACCTTCCATAGCTGAACAAGTCAATTATACAGACAGTGATCTTGGGTCATCCCTTATATTTATCCAGTTAACAAATGTATCAAATAATAAAAAAGTAATAAAGCTAAATCTATTAATATCCCACCTTCGGTGGTGGTGCTGCAGAAGCGTTGTCGCCTCACAGTTATACGTCCCCCGTTCGATTCTCAGTTAGGGCATCTTCTGTGTAGCAACATGCATGAATGGGCGTTCCTTCATTGAAGGTTGTGCATTAGGCCCAGCAAGCCAGTACGTAAAAATCTACTGCCAATCATTAGCGGACCGGAGTTCTGCTGTGGCAACCCCTAACCGGGAAAAGCCGAAAGACACAAACAAACAAGATTTACGAAACTTTCCGGGTGAAGATGAAGCTGTTCAGTAAACCTAACAGATATAATTAGTTGATAAGTCATGAGGAGGAAACTGCAGTTTGATTCAACCTATTGGACATTTTTAGGGGAGTATAATATCCTCCAGACCCAACAAATGTTAATTGCAAGCCAGCTGAAGAAGTGATGGCCACTCTCCCATCAGTGGTCTCTTGTCTAGAAATATGAAATACCTAAAAGCCTTGTAGAGACCAGTAGTTAAGACAATTCCTTAATCATTAATTTAAGCTCATCTAACTGCAGAGTAAAAAATAAGATATAATACTTGATTGAACGTGATTAACTGGACATTGCATAATACAGCCTTAGCATTCCAGGAGGATATCTCTTGCTTATCGACTGGAAATGACAGTGTACCTCTAGAGTTATTTCATTAGGTAAAAAGGATCTCTCTCCGAGTGCTACTGAGTAACCCTTAGCCAACATTGCCACCTACATTTCTGGATGTACAAAGAAGGAGCTCCTCCAAGCTTCAGCCTTATGACTCTTCATCGGTGATTTTTACCCCAAAGCTCAAAAGGCCATTTTCTTACTTGCTGGTTGTTAAATTCTCTTCAACTGCATCACACACATGAAAATACCAAATGGTCTAGGTGTAAATGTAATGCTGTCATTGTAATGGTCGCTTGTGTCCTCCTCTACTCTACTCTGGTCATTCACTGTTTCTTTCATAGTTTATAAGCAAATTGTCAGCTTTCAAGAAATGTCAACAACATTAAAAAACAGAAAATGGCTAATTTAGAAAGAAGGACCTGATTACGTCTCCTTCTACTATGCTGGACCATATTATAATTTATGAGTTAGAAGACATTATTTCCAAAACAGTGGTCAGGAACCACTTTTAATTTGAACAAAAGCTCAGGATCATGAAAGAGATATTCCCAAGCTTTTTGTTCTTATACTATCAAGTATGAATTCCTGAATTTCACTAACTGCAGTCAGTAGAAATGACAAAGCAGTTGGAGTAAAAGGCATTTTTGAATTGTTTATGTAAATGAAATTACTAAAGTAATCCTTCTCATGTTGCAGTGTACTTCATTATTAAACATAATCATTAATTTAAGTGGGTGACAGTCCTGTATCATTTGGAATACATATCATTGCATGCAGTGCAATGCATTATCTGCAAACTAAAGGATCAGTTACACTAAGAATGTGTTCACATAGTTTGTTTCACATACTTTCTGTTTCACATACTTTCTGTTATTTTAAAGTTGGGAGGATTGCATAATGGTTAAGGTGTTTACCACACTAACACAAAGTACAGGGTTTAATACTTATGAAAGGGAAATTGGTTAGGCTTAAAATGGCCCACAAGGGCAGCTTAACTATGAAATGAATTCATTTAAAATGAGGTATAATATGGCTTGAAATCCTAAATGTAAGTGTTCTTATTGACTACAGATCAAACTGAAATGTATTTATTCAATTAAAAAATATAATGCTAGAAAACATTCTCAAAAGTAACTTGAAACATTTTTTCTAACATCTGTAATTCATTTACTATTTTTATTACAACATAATGGAAACCCTGTGTTCTAAAATTGAAAAGTAAAGTTTGGGAATAGACGAATTTGTCACTGGATAACCTTGGATGGGTAAAGTAAGGGGGGAAGCTGTAAGTAGGGTGATAAGTAGGTTGTGTTTGTGTGGGTAGGGAGCGGGTAGGAAAGAGTTAATTAAGGGGGGAGCTGAGGGAGGAAGTGAGGTAAGGCTTAGGGGTGGATCTTAAGGGGGTTTGTAAGGGAAATTGGTATGAGCAAGCACATTTTGGTGTGGTCTTGTTAAAGCAAGATGACATTCTGACAACCTGAGGAGGGTATAGGTAGGCCTTGGGTAGTTTCCCTGACATACAGGTGAGTACAACTTCTTTTTGGGTGGGCATGCGAGGGGTCATAGCTGCAAGAGAATTTTTTTTTCTTCTCTCTCTCTCTCACTACCCCATTTTTGCAGTGAAGAAAGGGGAGATGGTTAAGCGTGGGGGAAGCAGTAAGGTGAGGTTGGCTGTTGGGGAAGGTGTTAATGTGATGGGAGTAAGTGGCTCATGTAGCTACTGTCAGCGTTAGAGGTAGGATATTAGCTAAGTTACTTACTGGGGTTGTTTCTTGCTGTTGGTAGTCTGGAGGCTTGATGTCTGGTTGGTCGGCTGCTGCATGGATAGGATCAATGTCGAGCTGGTGGTCAGTCCATGCAGTAAGCTCTTATTTTTTTCCTGTAGGTAGGATGAATTTAGTGTGGTTTGGGTGCCTTATTTCAGAGAAGTGGTTCGTTGGTGGGATAGCTTGGGTATAGGGTGTCCAACTATTCCTTTGTCTTTTGGTGGAGGTCTTTTGGCAGTAGTGGTGTTTTGCGGGCTGGTTGGGCTGGTGTTGTCATTTGCACCCACCCACTAGCGAGTTTGGAGGGTGCCGTTGATCTATAATGTAACTGGGTATGGTGGCACGTACCTGTAGTCCTAGTGCTTTGGGAGGTTGTATGCTGGTGAATTGCATTGTTCAGTTCTTGGTTATGGCTCTCTTATGCCATGGAGGGTTATCTCACCACTTGTGGTAACAGGCACAATTCAATACCGGTTAAAAATTGTTCCCCTGCATGATGGATGGGCCCTCTGCTCCCAGGATCAGAGTTGCGTTCTCATCCCATACTGTAGCTGAGTCTTGCTCCTGCCTAAGGACTGTAGCGAACTGAACTGCAGCGAAACCCAGCATTTTAATGTGGAGCACTTCCATTGAAGATCAAAGAAAAAAAAAGGTACAAGTCTTTTATTTGGCTGAGGTTTTAGTTCTGTCACTGGTGGGGTTTGTGGGTTTCCCTGGGGATTTTCTGTTACTGGTAGAGTTAGTGGGTTTCCCTGAGGCTAGGGGCGGAAAAAAGAAATAAAAACTGCAACTTCTGATGGAGGAGCCGGTACTGAGTGCTCCTCAGCTGTGGGGACTCAGTGCATGCTCAGTTCAGCCGGTATGATGGCTTGCTTATTAAAAAAAATAAATAAATAAAAAAGGGCAAATGCTCAATGTATGGTTGGGAAGGTTGTTCAGGGCTGTCTAATTAACAGCTCAGATGGGTTAGATGGTACGTTGTTGTGAGAGCGGCGTGACAAAGACAAAAGGGATGAGAGAAACACACTTGCCATTTGTGAATGTCTTCTTAATGGTTCGACATGATGTTCCCCCTTTCTTTGCTTTTTTGATGTACACATTTATTTGACTGCAGTCAAGCCTCTAAGGTCTACAGTCACAGCCATGCAAGCAGCTGTAATTGATGATCATGTCACTTTGAGTGTGGGTGTAGAGGCACCAGAAGCTCATTACTTGAGTTGCATTCATAGTGTTAACTTTGGGGGCTTTGTATGCTTCCTGTCATGCAGCCTTGTTGGCTAATTGTATGGAGTGACTTAATTGTAGAGTGGTGCTTCCCGGGCTTTTAAGGTGACGTGGATACTGTCTGTGCATGCCAAGGCAGTGGCTATATATTAATAAGGAGGAGAAACAGGAGAAAATAAAAAAAGGACGTGGTTAATTGCTCTACATATGTATTTGTGAGGCTGGTGAGTGTGATAGAAGCAGCACTGTAAAGGAGTGCTTCCCCAAAGGTTTGTTAGTACTATACGTATGTTCCAAGGTGAGAGTGAAACAGAACATGTTTTTTATGTTGTGTATGAAAGGCATGGGCACACTCCAAGGCAAGGGATGAAGGGCAGTTAGGTTAAAATGCAAGAATGAGATACTGTCATTCTTGTTCATCCCCATGGGTTCACCACCTTTGACAACAAGTAGTTGTATGCAGCACCTGTAATATTGTGTTTTTGGCTGCTATTTTGTACAGCAATCCACAGTACAGCAAGAACAGGTACTACGAAGTGGGCAAACAAGTTACAGAAAACTTCCTTCTCTGCTGTGAGGTTTAAAAAAAAATCAGCATTTCTAAACATAATCCTACCAGCCTGACTGTATGCACTGAACAGCAGGAGAAAGTGAAGAAATAATGTATGCATTCCCCTTCTGAATACATGCATGGCATATGCAATGTCTCAGCACATGCTGTGGTCAAATTTATTATCTTTAATTATGTGAAATGTACACAATTAACCTATATTATGAATGGGTCTTCATGAGAAGTCATTCTGTCTTACAAAATGAATTAAATAATAGATTGTGTGTGTTTTTTTTCTTCTTCTTCTCCCACTGAATCTTGTTTTACTTTTGTGATTTGATATTTGGACTTTTCATACAGCTGTCATGGCCTAGTGGTTAACTGTTGTGATTATAGTGAACAGGGTGCTGGGTTCATAACCTGCAAGAGCTATTTATTTTAAGTTTCTAGTCAAGACTCAAGGCACTCCTGCAAAACATTCACTTTGTAAAGTGTCATGCTTCTGATATTCTGATATCGCTTTCAAACAAGACCATTTCTTGGTCTCCTTTTCTTTTCCTCTTCTGAGCTGACTACATAGTGTGATGACATGCATTTAATGACTAATTACCCATGTTTATTAACAACTACTTCAATGATTTGTTAACACTTAGGAGTAGTACTAATTAATGAAGGTTGTTTTATGAATACCCTAATCTGTGACCTTTCTAAATGGATATTTCCGGTTAGAAGGGAATTATTATCTGATGATGCCTGCAGCCATTTTGAGGATTCAGAGTGAACCTCTATGACATTCTGAAGATGTACATATTATTATTAGTTTTCCTTTCAGACTTCATGTCTCTTGCAGTGATTTTACAACCCATACAATTATGGAAAACATAGTTTGAGGTTGAGAGTATTTGCTGTTTGATGGCACATTGAGTTTAGGCGAAGTAATGATTGTCGGGGACAATTTGTTAATGTTATGAGTATGTGTTGTCTTCTTATTACTTGCACGGCAGCAGGTTCAGGTCAGCACTTTGCACGGGCAGTGGCTCAGTGATGTGGTTGTTGCATCTGGGGTACTGGATTAATGGGTGATTTGGGAGGAAGGGAATATTACTGTGGATGGTTGAGGGATTACATCATGATGCATCAGATCTGTGGCCTGCTTTTATATGTTTCTGTTTTCATACAGGTGGAGGTTTCTGGTAATTAGGGTCTGCCTCTTTGCAGACGACAGTATGGAATTGGTGTGCATGGTGATGCACACTTCTTTTAGGCAAATGCAATGTTTCTAAGAGCAAGAGTTAAATATGTGAGTTATGGGTCTGTTATGGGGGTAATTAACTTGTTTTAAGTGTTTTAGCGGTCACTGTTGTGAGCATGTTGGGTTAAAGGGGATTGTAAGGCAAAGTAACTCAAAGGGAAAGCGGCCAAGTTTTCAATCTCTTTGGGATGGAGGCGCTGGGTCAATCTGGTGTCTGGGCAGTTGATAAACATTGTAGGTCTCGGATAGTGTTTAATGTTTTCATTAAAAATATTTTTTTTGTTCACTGCGTGCCGAGAATTTACAGTGTTTCTTTCTTTCCTAGGGGGAACAGGCAACAGAGAAGTATGGCCCAGAGGTAGCGGAGCCCAAGGTGATCCAGAGTTGGCTGAACAAAGGTGGTGCATTTCATTAGTATGTGATCAACTATAATGTAATGTGAAGCACTTGGGTAAAGTGGCTCACTTTTCATGGGTTACTAGCAATTTTAACAAGGATGCTCAAAATTATTTAAAAAAAAAATCCTACACTGATGGTTTAAGGCTTGGCAAGTTAGTCAGTGTATTTCAAGGGCAGCAACTGATGCTTTATGCCTAGTCCAAAAGGGGACATGGGGAGAATCCCTGGGGTGAATTTACTGTTAACCAGCTATTTGTTACATAGTTTATAAGAGGACAAGTGAGGTTTCTATGAAGGGGGGGATTGATCCAGATGTATTTTTCGGGAGACTAATCTGTTTCTTAAGCAGTTGTTACTTAATGCTCCACACCAGGTTATGGGGCAATTAACACTGGCTGTCAGCTCAAAGGGACATGGCAAGTATGCGGGTAGTTCATGGATACATGGGGAGCTGGGAGGTTGGGTTGGCTATGCTGTAGTGGGATGGTCTGACAGGGCTCTGTTTGGGAGCTGATGAAGTTCTCTCTTAAGTGGTGTTTTACCTGTTTTAAGCATCATAAGGTTACTGCTGATACATACAAACTGTCTAAGTTTTATCTTCTACCACAGCTATGGGTGCTCTGTTATTAGGTTAACTTGGGTAACTGAGGAGCAGAGTTGTTTGTTTAGTACTTGTTGAAGTCAAGTTGATCCATACAGTGCATTTGATGAATTTGATCGGCAGTCTAGGCCATTCAGAGATCTCTATTGCGATGAAGTTTTAGGCTGTTGGAGCAGCACACAGTGAGGTTGCAAGAAGGGGAATGTCAGTGGGGACCAATGGGAAGCTTGAGGATGTAGCTGTGATGGAATTATCTGACTGCTGGATTAGTGGGTATGGAACTTTCAGGTAATTTTATTTGGTAAGTATGGAGGTAGGCATGTCAGTATAGGGTGGAACTCTGGGGTACAGTTATCTATTTACTTTACGGTGTTGGTAGAGGGCCATGAGGTGCTCTGGTGATAGTAAATGGTGATTGTTCATAAGGCAGGGTAATTTTTTCAGGTGACTAATTTGTCCTTCGAGTAGGTATTGGCAGTGTTCGATACTAGGTTAAGGTTGAGAGGGTGTTTCTCAAGAGCCATTTTTTTTATCTTTGAGGAAAATTTTTTAGGTAGGGCTTTAGGAAGCATAGTCTTCATGAGGGTGTGTTTGGATTATATTTGTATAAATAATTGCAGTGGGGTATATTCTGAATTCTGTGGGGGGAGTGGTAAGATTATGGGAGGGATGTTTGGTAAGCTTCTTCTTTGTCTTAGATGTTACAGCAGGGTCAATGGTTTACTATACTGCCAGGGTATGGAATGGTTTAGAATTGTCATTGAACTGACTGTTTTTCTTTTCATTACCAAGATGTGGTGTGGCGATGGGCATTCCAGTTGACATGGTGTTCCCCAGCAAGGTCCCAGATGGGGGAAGCATGTTAGTGCCGGATGTCTGATTTGTTAGAGGGATGTATGATGTAGTCATACCTGGCTGAACTCTAGTGGGCGTTAGCTACTGGCTTGAAGGAAATGGATTCTAAGGTAATGGATTATGTTGGGGTGGCAGTTCTGGTTGAAGTGGCGCACAATGAGGTTTCAGTAAAGTGGCACTTAGTTATTGCTCTTATAAGGATCATCATCCTCGGTCATTCTTTTGTCTTTTGGGGCAGCAAGGCATGCAGAAATTAGATGCAATGGAATGAATTTCGGGGTTGTTTATCAGGAATTCGGTGTGGTATAGTTTGAATGCAGTTCATTGCAATGAATTTGGACTGGATTTATTTAACCTTAACTGGGTTTGAAGGTGGAGGTTCTATTGGAAGTTGGTATGGTCTGAGGGGGAACAGCCCTTTGGGCTGGTGGGTGGAGAAGAGGGTCAGGATTGACCCTCTTCTGTTCCCCTCAGTAGAATTTGGAATTGAGATGGTGATTTGATGGTGTGTGAAATGGAATGGAAATATGGAATTGATGATAATATTTAGGTGAGCGGGGATGTTGCCTTCAGGATTACTATGATTTGGAATGGAAACTGGAATGGATGATGATATTAAGGTGAGCGAGGACGCTGCCTTCAGGATTACTATGGTAAGTGAGCAAGTGGGGAACGCTGCTTATTCAGGGTGAGCGGGTGCGCTGCCCTTATGTTTGCTATCTTATTTGTTGCAATGTTAGATTATGTGTGCCTCAATAAAGTTTGATGTTTGTTATTCATATCCATTACAATAAAAGTCATCAAATGTCTTTGGGTGTTTAGGTTTTATTAGGACCGTGACAAGTGAAGTTTGGGAACAGACGGATTTGTCACTGGATGACGTTGGATGGGTAAAGTGAGGGGGGTTTGTAAGTAGGGTGATAAGTAGGTTGGGTTTGTGTGGGTAGGGTGCAGGTAGGAAAGAGTTAATTAAGGTGGGAGCTGAGGGAGGAAGTGAGGTAAGGCTTAGTGGTGGGTCTTATGGAGTTTTGCAAAGGAAATTGGTATGAGTAAGCACATTTTGATGTGGTCTTGTTGCCCTCCCAGCCCACCCGTTTTTGTGATGGCTTGAAGGGCGGATAAGAGGGTCAGCTGACCCTCTTCTGTCCCCCCTCAGTAGGATTTAGAAGTGAGATGGTGATTTGATGGTGGGTGAAATGGAATGGAAATATGGAATTGATGATGATATTAAGGTGAGCAGGGATGCTGCCTTCAGGATTATTATGATTTGGAATGGAATTATGGAATTGATGATAATAGTAAGGTGAGCGGGGATGCTGCCTTCAGGATTATTATGATTTGGAATGGAAATATGGAATTGATGATGATATTAAGGTGAGCAGGGACTCTGCCTTCAGGATTACTAGGGTAAGTGAGCAAGTGGAGAACGCTGCTTATTCAGGGTGAGCGGGTGCGCTGCCCTTATGTTTGCTATCTTATTTGTTGCAATGTTGGATTATGTGTGCCTCAATAAAGTTTGATGTTTGTTATTCATATCCATTACAATAAAGGTCGTCAAATGTCTTTGGGTGTTTGTGTTTTATTAGGACTGTGACAAGTATTCTCCATGAGAATAAGTCTATAGCAGGAATTCAAACAGTAAAACTACAGTGGAACATAACAGCCTATAGAAGTTATAATAATAAAATAGCTTGCAAAAAAATGAAAGAAATAGCAGAAAGATCAATTGTTTGAATGAATTAACAATAGTATTGTGTAAGAAAGGAAAGTAAAAAAAAAGAAAGCAAGAAAGTTGGTTGAATGGAGAAGAAGAAGAATAGTTGATGGTTGGATGGGAAGAAGGAAGCAGACCAGCACAAATCATAAAATTACTTCGACCAAAAATAGAAATTTGAGTGACTTCTTTATCTGAAAATTTAGTAAAAGGCAGCTTTCATATCAATCAGATATGTGTGATTATTATTAATCTACTATTTGACTTTAAACATTTCACTTTCTGCAATACTCTAGTTAAGGATGTGATACCTATCTTTTGTTTGTTTTGATCACCAATTATGGTAGAAAACAGAAGTATTTATAGAGTATTTGGAAGGTATAATGTTCACTGACGTGCAATGGTCACTCTGGTGCTAACAGTAGAATTTGCATTAGCAAGAAACAGTTAACTTAAAATGACTTTCTGTATCTGACACAAACATGCAGTAACTGAAAATTATCTTACCCGCCATATGCTGGGATAGGTGGGGGTGGTGCTGCTGCACGAAATGTGTTATAGACCGTGCGACCCCGGCCTCTCAAATGTGCTCCTCTGTAAGCAGCAGCTGCAGTTGCTGCAGGATAAGGAAAGCCTGGCACTAAAGAAAAAAGAACAAAAATGAGTCATACATGTGTTTCTGTCAGGTGAAGTACATGATAATTCCTGCATAGTAGATATCAGCATAGCAATATGAATTCTATTTCAAATGGATTAATAAATGCTATGGACGCATACAATGATTAATTCATCCCATACTAACAGATGAAAAGAATTCAAATACTAAGGAGAAATCTATCAGAATGTTTACTAAGATATGGGAAAGGGATAATAATTTGTATGTCATCAAAACTGCAACCCTTGCGTACCGTTGTTTTAAATGGTACACATCAGAAAACAAGATTGTCTTTCACTTAATTTTAATGATTATTGTGCTCCACATTCTTCCTTATACTTCTGCTGAAAAAATGGTGTGAGATGTGCTAAACAAGGTGCTTCTGCTTTACCCATACCTTCCTACCACCTGATCGTCTAGAGCAAGGATATCTCTGTGGGGTATACTTCACATTAACGAAAGCCCACTTACCCGAATCCAAAATCACAGAGAGGACATTGCTGAAACTGGATTTTAATGAACGACCAGATTGCTGAAACTTTACCCAGTGTAAGTATCCAGTCATCCAATGTGAGGAACTTTGCCCTTTTTCCCACTGTAGTGTGTTCTCGGAGGTGGTATATTTAGTGAGGGGTGGGAGTCGTAGCCCGCCACTTGGTTGGGTTGGAGATAATGCAATGCTTTTTTTTTAAATTTTGGGTGACTGGATTCTTAGCCTGGGTAAAGGTTTGGCAATCTGGGCATTCATTAAAGTCCAGTTTCAGCAATTTTTGATTTGAGTAAGTGTTTTTTCTTTATTGTGAAGTAGACTTCTCTGAAATCATTGCATCTTGTCATGTGGGTGGTAGTCATAAATGAAGCAAATCTTCAGTATAATAAAGCCACACATGTGGTATATGAGCAGAAGGGAATTAAATCTAGCCATATCTACCCCCATATTATTCAATTATCCATGCATTTTCTTAAGAATTTAAATGTTTTAAATAGTAAAACAAAACTACAGAGATGTAATTTCTTGCTCTGTGGGAGAGACGCTCCACCAGATTCCCAAATCTATAGGATCGTAGGTACGTAGTAGGCTAGCTGCCCATGCAGGTCATTTTAAGACTAGCTAATTTCCTTTTTTGTGCTCAAAAAACCTACACATTTGGTTACTGATTGACCTTACCCATCCCATTGGTTGATAATTATATATTATTCCTAATGACTGGGATCATACCATAGATAATATGAGGGGACCCATGTGTGGGATAAAGCATTTTGGAGCTGCCTCTGTCCATTAGTAGTACAGTGACAGTCCTAGGATAAATTTTATGTTTCTCATCCATAGATCTACATTGCACTTGAATATGGGCATGTATGAATTTTGTTCATGTGGATGGAGAACAGAGCAGCAGTATCTTCTGTGAGATATACCTGTCTCGCCAAACCATTTTGCCAATCTAGTAGAAGAGGTTTAGATCCCCAGACCAAGTATTTCTGATGCCATTTGACTTACTGATGTTCAGTAAATCCATCCTTAATAGGTCAGAGGATGCCTTGTATGCCAGACATAGGTCACCTCTTAGTAGTCTGTAGGATACTGAGTACAGTGACAAGACTTTGATTCAGTCCATGTAGTGCATGTTGTTTAGGCCTTGTATCCTTTTAGTGATGTATTTTTGTGGGCACTGCATTTATTGCATGTGTCTGGACAGATACATGCCAAAGGGGGCATTATATTTACTGATTAGCCTAATGAGTGCTGAGTAAATAAATATCTAAACACTAAAAAGATTAAACATCAGTGGACTAAGAAAGACTTTCAAATACTCACTGTTACATAAGCCATTCAAATAGCTTGCAAATAGTCAATGTTCCTGCTTGTTGAACAAAACTCTACAATGATTTTGCTGTCTACCAGTGGGTAGATTAACTGCAGTGGGGGGAGGAAATCAATTTCTAATAGAGAATAATAAGAGTCCCAGCTATTTATCACCTTCACTTTAACTACCACCTCTTCCGTTCAATCCTAAACTGTGACCCATGCAATCATAAGTATGTTATTCTCACCTGTTTTCTTTTAGAAATCTGCTTTAAATCCAGGATTTTAAAGATGAAAGTAGATATTTGCCTATAGAGTAAAAATAATTCTGGTCTCATTTTTAGATGTGTAGATAAATACACATTTAATATTTTTTCATCTTCCTTATAATGATGTCTTCCTATTTTGGTAACCATCTTTGTCAATTTTCTGTGTATCTGTTTGACTACATTTTCAAGATAACCCACAACCATAACTGGCCCCAATATTCTTACTTTTCTTGTTATATTATTAACTATTGGTATTGACATACCCACCTCTACTGACATTATATTTTTAAAGAAGAAACTATAGAGTCTGGAATGCTCCATACGATCTTTGCTTTTGTGATCTTCTAGATTAAATCTATTATCCAGAGTTGTTTCCTCATCACTATATAATTCTCCTTTGCCAGTTACAACCTGCCAAATGTTTAATTAAAGTATCACCTTTTCTACACTATAGTACAGATTATCCATTCAGTTTTTAATAACCATCTTAGGCTATAAAGGGTTGTCCTGGTGGCTTGAAGTCTGTCACAAAAAGCAGAGAGCATAGCACAATGCCAGGCCATCACAGCCCATATCATTATATATTTAATATGATATGTACTTTTGTCTGTGGCTTTAATACCTGCTTTGCAAACCATTACTTTTAATCCTAATTATTAGCAGTTTATAATCTCTGTGTTGCTACCTCTGTTTGCCTACCGTGTGTAACATGTATTCCTCATCTAAAGGGTGAAATTTCTAAAAATTGGTGCTGCTGTTTCTCCACCAATCTGCACTTTACTATTCATTGTCATGAGTGTTGTGAATTGCATGACATGTATTTCAAACCCTTCGTCAGTTGACACAAATAGATTTGTCGCTCTACTTCTATCTTTATCTTCATTTTCATCACTGTTCTTTGTAAAAATATTTGCTTCCTCACATTTCTTCTAAAGTTTACCTAAAAATGTGGGTGATTTCCAAAGATGTTCCATGATTCACAAGAAAGAAAAACTGAAGAATATATGCTTACGAACAACTGAAGTTCTTGGACATTTTCCTTCACATTTTTACCAGGAAATAGCATTTTAACTATTTTCATAATTGTGAATTTCGATTTTATTTGAGATTCCAGTAAGGAAACTGGCCGTGATATTGTTAAACATACTTCATGGTTACTTAAAGTAACTGTGCATACTGTGTTTATTAGATAATTATTTCAGTAAGGCTTATCGGTTGTTTTTAAGTAAGTCGGTATTGTGAAGCTATTAATTTAGTTGTCACCATGGTGACTGACTGGTTAAAGATGAACAATATTGCAACTTCAGTTGGGAATGATGGTATAAACTGTGCTTTTAGCAGTGATGTAATGTTCTGATGAAATCCAATTGTACCAAGGATGAAAGCATTCAACTTTTGTATAATAAAGGTCTTGGGTTTCAGCTCCAATTCTTCGCCTTCCATTTTTTTTTTCTCAAGTCAAAAAAAGTTATCATTCTTCTGTACTCAGTCCAAACTACAGTAATCATAGAGTACAATAACTCTTTTTAGCATGTATCTGACCAGACATGCTGTGGACTCTGACTTGACTTTTAGTGAAAATCTTACAGGTGTTATGAGAAGGAGCTAGAACCTATTGAGTAATATAAGATGCTCAATTCAAGACTTTTGCTTCCACTGTATAAATCTGCTGTAAGGGCTATTATAAAGTATTATGGATTATTTTGTGTATGCAACTCTTCTTAGGTTATGCGACTAGAAAGGGTACATAATTACCTGCTAAGAATAATCATTGGAATTGGTTCTTGTTCCTACTGGGAAAGATTGACATATATTTTAATTTAAATGAACAACAGCAACCACCAAGCGAAAAAAAGCAAAATGCAACCCAAGGGTGATCCACAAGTTTATCCTATAACACACTATCTTCTTCTGACATCTCGGCCGTAGCCTTCAAGGAGTGAAGAACCATAAAAGCACACACATATTATATACTAACAGATAACAATTGAATAATTGATTAATTACCTACTTAAATTTTTTTTATCAAATTAATACAATAAAACAATAAAATAATTAAATTAATACCCTCCAATTCATTTCTTCATTTAACCCATGAGGGTATAAAGTACCAAACTTTAAAATATAAATGGCCTCTTTAAATAATAATTGTTGTTTGAGACTATTAACATCAAAACAAAAAACATTCACTTTTTCCAACACTGTTCCTTTTAACCCCTCATTTTTACCTTGATGGAATTTTTTTGAAAATGCATAGCCACAGAGCTTTCCTCTTTATTATTAGCAATGTCCATAGCATGTTCCATTAATCTGACTTTAAATGCCCTTTTAGTTTCACCAATATAAAATTTGTCACATGGACATTTGAGTGCATAAATAACACCCTCAGAATTACAAGTAATATGATCCCATGTATTAAAAAATACATTATTCATATGGGGGAAACTCTTCACTACAAACTTACAAGCCTTACATTTACTACACATGGAGGTCCCACTAAATAGTATACTATGTTCTAAATGCATAGAAGGCATAGAAAATTTACTCCTAACCAAAAAATTCTGTATATTTTTACCTCTTCTAAAGGAAATTAAAGGGAATTAAAGTATTCCCAATAATGTCTCACCAATCTTATCATTTCAATACTAAAGCACCCATATGAAGCAGTAAAATACAAAATGTTACACTGTTTCCTCATCCTATCATTAGGAGAAACAGTATATGTTTTATAGGTACTATCCCTTGTTTTTCTACAGTTACTTTCAAAAAACATTTTGCAGCTTTTATCAATCAACTCATTGCTGTAACCCCTTTGCTTAAACATCTCCACAGTTTTATCCAATTCTTTTACAAAAGCATGCTCATTATTGCATAATCTAGAAATCCTAAGTATTTCACTAAAAGGTAAAGCCTCCAGTGTATGGGGAAGGTGACAGCTCTGTCCATGTACATATTGTGTCCCTTCATCAAATTTTCTATTAACTGATGTCTCCAAATTTTTACCATCCGTAATATTCAATACAACATCCAAAAAATAAATGCTCATCCCAATTTTGAGACCATCAAATTTCAAAAGAAATCTATTTATATGCGACTCAGAAATAAATTTCTCTACCAAAGCCTTGCCACCTTGTACCAAAAATATCAAGTTGTCTATAAACCTATATTATCTTATAACATATTTGCGAAAAAAAATATTCCTATATAGATATTCAGACTCAAAAAGACCCATAGCCAAATTGGCATACATGGGGGAAAAAGCTGCCCCCATGGCAGTCCCTTGTTTTTGTCTATATAGATTATTATTAAACTCAAAAAAATTATGTGTTAAGCAGAAATGAAGGAGTTCTATTATGTATTCAGTAACCGGACTATTACCTAAAAAGAATTTAACAGCCTCAATTCCAAATT